>NW_015638038.1:98817-99362 GCF_001515625.1 Sinocyclocheilus rhinocerous | reverse complement strand
TCGGGAAGAAGGAGGCGGGAACCGGCGAATATTTAAACACTTTAATAAAATAAACCAACACAAAATGAAAGTAAAGCAGCAGCCCCTCGTGGACGACTGGCACACACAAAACACAAAAATAAAATCCAGGCCTTCTCCTCTCTCGTCTTTCACTGTCGTCGCTCCTCCTTTTATCCTTCCGGAGCTCCTCCGTGGGACTCGAGACCGGTGAGTGGCGCTGGTGTCGCGCATTAGCATTTACTCCACCGGCCTCGCTCCGTTCCCACGGCTCTCGGCCCCACCCCTCTCGTCACAATTGCCAAAAATCAAGCAACCCAATCCATCTCTCATTTGCTGTTGAAGATTGTTGGCTGTGGTGAGCTGGAAACTAAACAGGCCAGAGATATGTTGGTAGAGTTGAGTGAGTAGTTTGTTGATCAGGTGTGGCAGGCAGAATGCAGGATGAATGCAGGTGGAGTGTAGTGATGTGTCGTTCGCGAACGAGCCGGCTCTAAGAGCCGATTCTTTGTAGCGAATGAGAAGAGCCGACTCCCGTCGAGGAGAGC
>NW_015638038.1:92203-98768 GCF_001515625.1 Sinocyclocheilus rhinocerous | reverse complement strand
CAAGCTCTGAAGATAGCGAGTGTAGTGGTACAGGCCAGGTACACAGAGCGACAGAGAGAGACGGGGGAGCGGATTTAAACGCAAGCGTTAAGGTAGGAAGACACTGCATTGTTGCAACATCTGGTCCCCTCAGAGAGAGTCTTCTCAAAAACAGAACAAATAATCACAGAGAGAAGAAATACCGGCTCTAAGAGCCGATTCTTTGTAGCGAATGAGAAGAGCCGACTCCCGTCGGGGAGAGCCGAATCTTCAGCCGGAGCCTTCTATTTTAGGCCAATTTAGCAGTTGTGATTGGTTTGGGTGTTGGTAAGCAATTTTTTATTTAGTGTTTTCATAAAAGCCTTATTTTTATGCCTTTTTTCGTTACAAAAAAAAAAAAACACACATGCGGCTAATCACATGGGAGGACAGACTAGGAGCATACCATTATGTGAGGACACAAGCTCTGAAGATAGCGAGTGTAGTGGTACAGGCCAGGTACACAGAGCGACAGAGAGAGACGGGGGAGCGGATTTAAACGCAAGCGTTAAGGTAGGAAGACACTGCATTGTTGCAACATCTGGTCCCCTCAGAGAGAGTCTTCTCAAAAACAGAACAAATAATCACAGAGAGAAGAAATAGCATCAGCACATCCAAGCTGAGGCATCTGATATTTCTGAATGCCAACCTGCACTAAAGACTAAAGGGTCTTAATGTTAAGACTTTTGCCTTTATGTATTAGTTTGATGTGGTTGCTGTAGTTCTGTGTTCAATTAAAGTTTTATTAAAAGGTTAAATAATAGTATCTGTGTTTTTTTTTTTTGTAACGAAAAAAAAATGCATAAAAATAAAGCTTTTATGAAAACACTGAGTAAAAAATTACTTACCAACACACAAACCATTCACAATTGCTAAATTGGGCTAAAATAGAAGGCTCAGAGTGATACTATATAAAGAGCCGGCTCTTCTAAGGGAGCCGAGCCAAAAGAGCCGAATCTTTGAAAAGAGCCGAACTTCCCATCACTAGTGGAGTGAGATCTAAAGAACAGGAGAAACAGAATTAGAATTCCATCATAACACTTGACACAGAACTGGCCTAAAGACACTGGAAGGCCTTAGCACAGTACCACATAAGCAGACTGAACGATCTGGCAGAGGATGACTGAAGACCCAGGGTTTAAATACTGGAGGCAGATGAGTTAATTGGCAGCAGGTGATTCACATTCAGCAATCAGCCACAGAGAGGAATGCATAGCCATGCCCAGAATACACCAACTCACAGACACACAGACAAAGGAAAAACAATACTGGCCAAAAAATCCAAGGGACATTATTTTTTTTTTCATTTCAACAACACCTTGTAAGACGCAACCAACAAATGCACTGACCATCGTTGTCATCGGAAATCCCCTTAACAGCTGAAAGGATAGTACAACAAAGATATCGCTTTCCTCAGTGGACATTCAAACTAATGTTTTATTGTGAATATTAGATTGAGCTGAAGAATGAATGCTGTATCAGATCCAGGTAATTAGTCCATCTCTCTCTCATTGTAACGTTGGAGGCGTGACAACTGAGTTGAGGATCCATCTGTAGACTTTATTCAGGAGCATTGTCAGAATAGGCAGGGTCAAAACACCAGCAACCAGCAATATCCAGGGCGAGACAAAAGAGAAATCCAAAACAGGCAATAGTCAGGGCAGGCAGCAAATGATGTAATCCAAGACAGAGGCAAAAGGATAATCCGCAAACAGGCGATGGTCAGGGCAGGCAGCGAACAATCACAAAAACCAGGTAAACAGTCCAAGGAACAAACACATCAAGGCAAGGCAAGACGGAAAACACAAAGACGTTACAGGCTAAACATTACTCAGCGATGTGTGTGAGTGTGAGTGCAACCTTTATATTCCGCCTGATATGGAACAGGTGTTAACTGATTAAGAAATTCAGGTAATTGCAATCGGTGATGAGTCATGGGAAAAGGATTATGGGGAATGTAGTCTGTGAGAATGTGAGAACAGTCTGAAGGGGAGTGCCAATAGTCAGGGATGGAATGCCTTCTGGTGGAGCTCATGGGCACTCAGGCTGGTGATCGTAACACTCATAACACTCTACTCTAGTGATGGGAGAAGCAAAGGTTTTCAAAGCTTCAAATCAATTGAACCAATTGCTTCACAAAATTATTCACTGTTTCGAAGCATTCAAAATGCCACACTCTGGTGACTCCTGCTGGTCAGAACTGTGTAAATGCAACAAAAACTCAGGCCAAAAACGCATAAAACAGCTTTTGCAAACCCATTGAAAATGTTACATTGACTGTAAAATCTATCAAATGTAATTAACTAATCATCTAATACAATTAAATATAAAGTGTTGGTATGTGTTATTTTATCAATTTTCAGGGCTTGTTTAGTTTGTTCTATGGCTCAGCTAAACAGGCTAAAAACTACAGACACTTGTCCTGTGGTTTGCTGCTGGAGGACAATCTCAGTGCTCCAGCATGATTCATGGGTTCAGAGAGCTCGCCCCCAGCGATGAACCATTGAACTATCAAAACATATTGAAACTGTGATGATGTAACAAAGCCTCATTTACTGAAATCATGTGACTTTGGTAGTTTGATATGTGCTTCAAACCAGTGATTCCAAACAAAAGATTCATAAATTTGAAAGTGGCCATCGCTACTCTACTCTACATAGTACAATAAGCTTTCAATGAAGCAACTCAATTTTCCATCTTTACTAGTTAAGTAAGGTTTTCAAATTAGTAATGGAGGCTTGGGCTCGTCTGTTAAACTGTCAACCTGAGATTTGAATTTGTGGTGGAAGAAAGAAGTTCCGCAAACAAAATTGTTGAAAGACACTCTGGTTGTTTCTTATTTATTTCCATACTTGTGCTATTGAACAGTTGTGTTAACACAATATCACACTTGTAGCCATGTGATATCACTCTGTATCAGCATGGCTCTGACAGGGAAGGATTATGATGCAGCGGGCATGAACCAGCACCATCTACCTTTGGGGAACCTTAAGACAAATCTGAAGGCTGAAGGCTGTAAGTTGTGCGTAGCACGCGTAGCCTACGGCGCAGCCTGACGTGCACCTCTCCAGAAATGTAACAACGCTTAAATTCTACGCAGACCACAAGCACTGTGATTGGTCTGCTACAACCCCTACAACCCCTCACTTTCAGGTCAAAAAAAATAAATAAATCTGCAATAGCGCCCCATTTCCTCATACGCATTTCCGCTTGCGACATAACAACAGTGAAAGCAAAGATGGACCAAGTTGAGGAGCGACTGGCCGAGGAAGTCCGAAAATATGTCCATCTGTACGAACACCCCTTTATCAAACTACAAAGACTCCCAGATGGCAAATAATTTGTGCTAATCTAAGGTTAGAAAAGTCGGAGTGCTTGAAAAGGTGGAAGAACTTGGGAGACAAATTCGTTCGCCTTCGTAAAAAAGTGAACAGTTTGAGGAGCGGCGACCCAGGCGACAAAAAAGTTACTGCACTTTTTGTGCTTCTTTCTTGGCTAGCTCCCCAGGTGAAACACAGAGAAATGGACTCAAATTACGACAAAAATGAGGTAAATATAGCAACAACTCCTCGCCATTCCCCTGGATGAGGTACACCTGATGCATTGGTGTCTGCAAAATTAGCAGTGATGTATCGGTTTGCAGGTGTGTTTACTTCATCTGTGTAGGTGAAAAAGTTGTGAAGCATGACACAGGCCTTCACAACATCAACAGATTTGTCAGGTTGAAATTCCAGAGCTCGTCCTAGAATTCTCCATCTTGCCACCAAAATTCCAAAGCTGTTTTCGAGTGCCTGTAGTTGTATGTCGGCTTTTCCAGCGTCATGTTTGGGCAACCTAAATTAAAACAAATGTTGCTGGGATTACTACAAATGTTTATCATAATATATAAAACCATGCCAAGCAAAAACTTACAACAGAAATGTGTTGAAATGAAATGCAACATACATTGAAAGGGGCGTATGAGATTATTTAGAAGTGGAAAAGCAGCATCACAATCACATGTGGGAATGTGACTGTGGTCCCAGGAAGATTGGCTGACGGGGGCAGGTTCAGTTTCTGCTCAAGCATCATGGAACCAAATTTGCTCTCCTTAAAGATACCTCCATCGCTTTCTCGCCCGTATCCTCCCACATCAACTATACTGAATCTGTATCTGGCATCGCAGGTAGACAAGAGGACAACACCCTTGTAGTTAAAATAGTCGCTACCAGCTGAAGGGGGTGCCTTGATGTTAACATGTTTTCCGTCTATGCTGCCTACACAGTTCGGAAAGTTCCACAAGCACCAAAAATCAGCTGCAATAGCTTCCCATTACTCACAACTCTGGCTGTAGAGCTTTCCAAAGTGCTTTACATATCTCTGAAACAATCGAGAACACTGTGCACGAAGCCAGTTTGTAGCTAGCTGCTACAGTCTGTTGGTTAGCACCTGAAGCTAACATACGAAGGGTCACCGACAGTCTTTGCCGAAGATCAATCGGCATACCATGGGTACACTGATGCGAAATAAAAGGCTGTAAACGATGAACCAAAACGTCAAATCGACTTGCAGACATGCGAAAATATCGGAAATGCATCTGTTCATCTATGTCCCGCATTTGGCGAACAAGCATGACAAATTCTCCCACCTGTTGTCTTGTTTGATGCAATGGTCGTACACACCATCTTCTCCTGTTCCGTTGTGACACAGTCACACAAAGACACATGTTTCACGAATTCACCTGCCCATTCAGCCCTCCCAGGTAATGGTAAAACGAACTTGGCTTGCTGTCCGTGAAGGAGGCTCGAAACCCGAGGCTCGGCTTGAGCTCCGAGTAAGAAACCCCCCCTATGATGATACGGTGTGGATGAAAGAGAAGGGATTTAAAGGAGGAGAAGGGGTGGTAGAGGTATGCCGGAAGAATATTCGCTTTGACGGAACAATGACTGCTGCTTACATACGGTCGAAACAATGATTGGCAGGACTGGTTGATTAGGCTCCTCCCGAAGCTGCGTTGCGAACTTCATTTTATACCGCACAATATATATTAAGATGGTTTTATATCTATATATTTGAGTTTTAATGGTTTTACATGTTGTCTTAGCCATTTTAATCCTTTTAATCATTTTAATGTGTGTATGTCTTAAGTGTTCATGGGTCTGCCTGTCATGTGATCAATCACATGACAGGAATAATGAAGTACACCAGTATAAAGCAAGCAGCATGTCAAACAATCAGGGTCATTGACCAAACACTGCACTAGATGGATTGTGGAGTTGTTTTATGGACTTACCATTCCAGCATTTCACTTTTATTGTATTATCACTTACTTTGGATTGTATATACACCGGTGGACACTTTTACTTTGGAACTTCAACATACTAGGATTCTTAAGGACTGTTTTAGGGTATGATTCAAATGGACAATTTGCTTTTAACAGCTTAAGTTATTCTAGTTTTATTGTGTTCTTTTAAGTTCCTTGTGAATTGTGTAAATACACTATTTATTCATTCTACTTTTGTTGTTTGTCTCATATTTTAAAACACTTATTTTACCTCACACAGTGTAAACTATGGCTACTCACAAATCAGGCAACCAACTAGACCTTATTTACACACGACACTGCTCCACTGATCATGTGCTGGTTACTCCACTGCACACCTCAGATCACTTCCTCCTCACTCTTAACCTCAACATGGTTCCTGACACAACACATATCCCTCCACATGTCATCTGTCGATGCAACCTAGCTCCTTTGTCCTCCCCCTCCCCCTCCTTCATCAACTCTAACAGCTGACGACTTTGCCACGTTCTTCAATAAAAACAATCAGTACACAATTTTCCACACCACAATCTGTCAAGCTCATCTTACTAGCAAACATACACTCGTTCACATCCTTCTCTTCACTCTCTGAGGCAGAAATCTCCAAACTCATCCTTTCTAATCATCCTACTACTTGTCCGCTTGATCCTATTCCATCTCATCTCCTTCAAGCCATTTCTCCTGCAGTTATACCCGCATTCACTCACATCATTAACACATCCCTTCACACTGGTGTTTTTCCCTTAGCATTTAGACAGGCTCGTATAACCCCACTACTTAAGAAACCCACCCTTAACCCATCTCTTTTAGAGAACTACAGACCGGTTTCCCTTCTACCTTTCATTGCAAAAACACTTGAACGAGTTGTGTTCAACCAAGTCTCAGCCTTTCTCACACAGAACAACCTCCTAGACAGCAACCAGTCTGGTTTCAGAAGTGGACATTCAACCGAGACTCTTAGTTGTTGAAGCCCTAAGACTGGCAAGAAAAATTAACAATTCGTCTAACTCTCGCATGCTCTTTAAAACATTTTCCTCGCTCCTTTGTCCTCCCCCTCCCCCTCCTTCATCAACTCTAACAGCTGACGACTTTGCCACGTTCTTCAATAAAAACAATCAGTACACAATTTTCCACACCACAATCTGTCAAGCTCATCTTACTAGCAAACATACACTCGTTCACATCCTTCTCTTCACTCTCTGAGGCAGAAATCTCCAAACTCATCCTTTCTAATCATCCTACTAC
>NW_015638038.1:87783-90702 GCF_001515625.1 Sinocyclocheilus rhinocerous | reverse complement strand
AATATTTACTGAGAAAAATGGTGACGTGTTCAATACTTATTTTACCCGCTGTAAATACTACAGCAAAAACAACTAGACTAATATTAATTTCAAACATTAAACTGTTAAAGAGTTAGGTCCTTCAAGGTATCTTGGAGAGGTGAGGTGTCCAAGTTGCAACATCTAACTACTGGGGTGCCTCAGGGCTCAGTTCTTGGTCCACTTCTCTTCTCTGTCTACATGGCATCATTAGGTTCTGTCATTCAGAAACATGGCTTTTCATATCACTGCTATGCTGATGACACTCAACTCTACCTCTCATTCCATCCTGTTGATCCGACGATAGCTGCTCGCATCTCAGCTTGTCTAACAGACATTTCTTGCTGGATGAAGTCTCATCCTTGCCAAGACAGAACTGCTTGTGGTTCCAGCAAACCCATCGTTTCATCACAATTTCACCATCGAGTTAGGCACATTAACCATAACTCCTTCAAAAACAGCCAGACACCTTGGAGTTATGATTGATGATCAGCTTACTTTCTCAGACCACATTGCTGAAACTGTCCGGTCCTGCAGATTTGCTTTATTCAACATCAAGAAGATCAGGCCCTTTCTTTCGGAACATGCTTCACAACTCCTTGTTCAAGGTCTTGTTCTGTCCAGGCTGGACTATTGCAATGCTCTCTTGGCAGGTCTTCCAGCCAGTTCTATCAAACCTTTACAATTAATCCAGAACGCGGCAGCAAGATAAATTTTTAATGTGCCAAAAAGAATGCACGTCACACCTCTATCAATTTGCACTGGCTGCCAATAGCTGCTCGCATAAAATTCAAGGCATTAATGTTTGTCTACAAAACCTCCAATGGCTCTGCACCCCTTTACCTAAATTCATTACTTCAGGCTTATGTGCCCTCTAGAAGATTGCGTTCTGCAAGTGAACAATGATTTATTGTGCCATCCCAAAGAGGCACAAAATCAATTTCACGGACATTTAAATCAAATGTTCAATCCGAGCAGCTGAGTCCTTAGCCATCTTCAAGAATCGGCTAAAAACACATCTCTTCCATTTTTTATTGACCCTCTAAATCTAGCACTCTCTATTCTAATTCTATATAAAAATAAAAATAAACCCTAACACTAGCTTTTCTAATCTTTTTGTATTCTATCTATTTGTTTTTTTTTTATTTATTATACAATTATCAAAAGCAAAAAAAGGGCTCTAACACTAGCTTGATCTATTCTTTTTCTATTCTATCTGTTTTTCTTTTTATTTATTATATAATAAAAAAAAACCTTGCTATGTGTACTGCGTTAAGCTAACTGAGACTTGTTATAGCACTTGCATATCATTGCTCTTTTGTTGATTTTGATTGCTTCCATTGTCCTCATTTGTAAGTCGCTTTGGATAAAAGCATCTGCTAAATGACTAAATGTAAATGTAATCTAACCCCATTTAATAATTGTAACATATTCCAATAAGGCCGATTGTTACACCGTTGTTGTCTCCTGTTTTTTTCATTTTAAATAAATTATCTGTTCTTCGATATTTAACAACTCAAGCTGCAAAAGAAGTCGCTTTCTATTTGCCGCCATCACTGCTGAAGCTTCTTCTTCGGCTTTTGTCTTGATACTGAGGGTTACACCATCAACATGCCCATGGACACTGCATACTAGCGGTCTGCATGTGTAATTGCACATCGACGAGGACAACGACGCAGAAGTATAAATGAAAACCGACGTGTAGCCTACGGCGTAGGTCCAACGCAGAAGTATAAATCAGCCTTGAGGCTTAACTTTAAGAAGTTACTTAAGAAGATTTTTAAGAAGGTTCATTTCAAGGATTTGAATTCTTTTATACGTTTTGTCCTAAGAATAAAGATAATTAAATCTTTAGAAATAAATTTTTGGGAATACAAAATATTCTTAACTTTTTTCTGGTATCACAAGTGGAATCACATGGCTACTCATGTGATATTGTTCAAATATATATATACACCAAGATGTTATACCAACTTGTACATAGAAAAGAACAGGAATAACTCTGTCTGGTTTTTACTCATTTATATAAATAATCTAAGCACAATGCTTACAATCATGTCAAAAGTCAAGTCAAGTCACCTTTATTTGTATAGTACTTTTATACAATACTGGTTGTGTCAAAGCAGATTTACAGTGTCAAACAGGAAAATAGTTTGTCAATAATGCAAGAAGACATTAACAGAGTCATTTTTCCAGCTAAAGTCAGTTCATTGATGATTCAGTGATGTCATCATCCAGTTCAGCTCTCTTCCAATAATGTCTGTGCAATCAGTCAAGCGTACCCAACTAAGCAAGCCAAAGGCAACAGTGGCAAGGAACCAAAACTCCATCAGTGACAGAAATGGATAAAAAACCTTGGGAGAAACCAGGCTCAGTCGGGGGGCTAGTTCTCCTCTGGCCTGACGAAATCAGCATGGCGTGGTTTAAAAAGAATGAAAGAGACTAATATTAGCATAGATGCCATTCTTCGCACAATGTAGCAAGTACATCGGATGTTATGGGAAGTGTTCCCAGTTCCGGTTTACCTAATTAATGCAGCTTAACAATCCTTTGGGTCATATGATGCAATTTCAAATTTTCCTTTCTCTTTGGAGTGTTACAAGCTGTTCGTGCATAGATAAGATCCCTAAAGTTGCAAAGACTAAAGTCTCAAACCCAAAGAGATATTTTTTATAAAAGTTAAGACTCTCCTAAAATGCCTCGTTTAAACACGCCCGCACATGTCAACGAAGCGGAGTCCAGCCCGGGGTCGTCACATGTGGTTGCCGCAAGCCTGCTGGCCGCACCTTCGTCGAATCCGCCAGCCACGCTGTTCTCAAGCCCGCCGGCCGTTCCTCACTCAAGCCCGCCAGCTGCCGCTCACTCAAGCCCGCCGTGTGTGACGCTGTGTGTTCCGTTGTG
>NW_015638038.1:53232-87700 GCF_001515625.1 Sinocyclocheilus rhinocerous | reverse complement strand
TGTGTGTGTGTGTGTGTGTGTGTGTGTGTGTGTGTGTGTGCGTCTACATATAATTGTTAGTATACACAAAACAGCCTCACACACTGGAAACATCTTAAGATTATAAAGATTATTAATTGATAGTTCACCCAAAAATAAAAATTCTTAGTAAATGATGACATAATTTCATTTTTGGGTGAACTATCCCTTTAACAGTGACACCAAAAACAAAGGAAAATGAACCAAGCTGATATGAAAAAAGTAATTATTTCCTTATAATAATATTTCCAAAGTGTTTGATTATTTTACATTTTTAAAAAACAACATAAAAAATCATGCATACATAGCATTGATTGATTGATTGATTCCAAATCTAGCCTAATAACATGCAACATATTTGAAGGAGGGATGACATTAAACTGTATATGTAATATATGATTATATACATTATGTATATAATGTTGATCCTAATTCTGAAAGATACATAAGACACTTTAATTAAGGTTTCATTATTATCATTATTATTATTATTATTATTATTATTAAATGCATTGTGTACAAGAGTACCAGAAAGCACCTTTCATATACACAAACAAATAAGATGGAGTGATTATATTTTCAAATGTTTGTGGTGCTTAGCTTCAGTTAGCCAGTAGGTGGTGCCATTGTGCAAAAATAATGTGCCCTTAAAAATAAGACACCTATTTTTTGAACGAAGGTCAAGTTTGCTTTTGATAACCAGCTTTCTCCTTTGTGAAAAAATATCACTGACAGCTTCCATGTTTTGACGAGTGAAATGTGTTTCCTGATATAAAACAATAGCTACTCATTCCCAGCACATATGTGGGAAAGCTTGTTGTGCTTTTTATTTTCATCACAACCTCATCAAACAAAGGCCCAATATACAAATTCAGGAAATGCAATCCAGGCCCTGATTTGTTTAATCAAATGCTAACATCCTCAGCAGACAAATATTTGATGGGACCAAATCTATTGTGAGTTTTGACACAAATCTGTTCTGGAGGTATAGTCACACTTTAGTTTAGGGACCAATTCTCATTGTTAACTAAATATCAATTATTACTTTCAATAAACTCCAGATTTGCTGCTTATTAATAATTAGGTATGAGTAGGATTAAGCGATCTAAAATACGGCCATGCAAAATAAGGCATTAATATGTACTTTATAAGTACTAATAAACAGCCAATAGTCTAGTAAAATACATGCTAAAAAGCAACTAGTTAACTGTGAGAATTGGTCCCTAAACTAAAGTGTTATCCAGTAATTTATTTCTAAATATATTGACATGACTTGTAAAATGCATCTGCATTATAACAAATATTTTAATTACTATAATATGGCAGTTTTTATATAATGTTTGTTAATTTATCAATGTCCAAATATATGGCGCTGCAGGTCAAAGATCACTCAAAGTTTTTTAACACAGCACCAAATAATGCAACAAAGCAAACATGTTATTAACAAGTCATTATTAACAAGTTTTCACTTCTAATATGGTCCCTTGACCATCTCAGAAAAAAAGATACTGTTATCACGTCTCCTAGTGCTCCAAGGTAAATGGACCTTCAGGTTAATTAGACAAAAACACTTTAATTAAGTCCCTTGGTCAAACGGCCAAGACCAGTCCCAATGAGGCTGATTACTGTGGTGTTAGATAAAGAATATTGCATCATTAGAAAGAGTAGGCCAAGCAGGTGACACTGAGATGGGAATGGTGTTGGAAAATGTGAACACTGAAAAATCACGAACAGGGTTTTATTGTTATTTTACTTCAAATAACAAAAGTGTCCGAAGAAGTCCCAGAGAAGACCCCAAACAAAATTCTAAATGTAACGCTATGGACCAGAAACACTAAAGGGAAGAGGTGAAAAACAAGAGTAACGTAACACAGAGAAGCAACCTATGAAATGCACTTGTGAAAACTTCAAATATGACAACAACCTTAAAAATTGTACTGACAGATCTGTGGTGTAATCTGAAAGACAGACTGGGCTATGCTTCCCAAAAACATCATTAGCAAATTACGTATGATTGCAAGTTCCATTGTAACCAACAAAAAGATTCTCAGGCCTGATAGCAATATTTTTTTTTTTACTTTAAAATCTGTTTTGATGGATCCATGCATGAAGGTGTATTATTCATGCAGGGCCACATAAAGAACATCTGTTAAGATGTTCATAATAATAATAATAATAATAATAATAATAAAAATTATATTTTTTTCTCATAACAGAACTCATAACTGAAATTATACAAAATATCCTGCTCGCAGTATAGATCCCTTTGATTCTTATTATGGTGTAGCTTCAATAATATGATCAATAACTTTCGTTTGTTTGTGATAGTTGTGCTTGAGTCCCTTTTTGAGAAAAATCATTGAAGACCTGCACATTCTTTGGTTTTCCATTATCTTCTGTACACTGGCTATATGATGCTGAGATCCAGCTTTTCACACTTAGGACAACTGAGGGACTCATACACAACTGTTATAAAAGGTGGTATTTCTATCTCTTCACTGAAGATGCAAAGTCAAGTGCATTGCATTATGGGATATGCAGCTGTACACAATGAACTCACATTTTAACATATGTAGGTTGCCCGGGTAAGCACAATGTGCATACTGCCCAAATTCCGATAATACACATACAGTACAATACATTGTATATATAAATTGTATAGCTGATGGCTTGAAAATAAATTAATAAATAAATTAACCGTGTGTACCATGCATAGTTAGAGCAACTAAATGCTGTGAATAAGCATTAACTTTCAAAGGGAAGTTTGTTGACATCAAAGACACATCCAAAGAAGCTTTATGGTATTTTGGCACAAGTAATTTAGAATATGATATACAATACAATACAATACAATATTCGGCCCCATGGCCCAGCTATGAGGTTTAGACGGTTTGCGAGAATGTTTAGCATCCGTGTTATGAAAATGATTGCTCGAGACACTGGCGGAGTGAACAAGGCTTGAGAGAGTTGTGAGTGAAGGCGCGGGCGCAGCCTCCGCCATGTTGCCAGATCAAGTTATTTTAAGTGCCTTTGGACTTGTCTTTTCCACTTAATTTGACACTTTAAAAAGTTAATAAATTGGGAAATTGCAGTTTAGGGTTAGCGATTTGAACAAATTTTGATTTATTTTTTAGTTTCTTATTTGTTTTCATAGCAATATCTGGCAATACTGCACCGCTGGCACTTAAACTGACAGTAATCAAAAAAGCCAACAGACAAGTTATTGCTGACAAGCAGTGGCACAAAAGTGGGGTATGCAGTACATGCAGGTCATAGGGGTGCCGAACGGAGGGGGGCGCCATTTTACCGAATTTTTGTGAAAATCTTTAATAAAATGTTATAAATAATCAAAAGCATTTTTTTTATTTAACGGTTATTTAGCATTTTAATGAGTTAAAAAATGTATTCATTATAAACTGAGTACATATCAACGGCTCACCCTTCGACCCATTACTGTCACATGACAAAGAAAATGAATAGAGGAGAGAAATGCTCTGGGGCATAGAACAGAAAAGACAAAGGAGAAAATAAAAACAATGCATTTAAATAAAGACAGCAATGTCCAAGCGAACTAACAGGGATTGGTAAGCTTATCCTATTATATATATTCATCATAAGTCATTAAGTCATTCAACTTTTTGTTGCCTAAGAGGGTTAATAAGTGATTAACGTTAATATCAGTTCATCTATGAGTATCTCTATTGCTCAAAAAAATCACAATATGTTTGTTAATGGCGTTTGATTTACATTTGAGAAGAACTGAGAAGAACAAAAATGCAAACTAGTCAGCTTTCGATGGAAATTGTCATTTTGAATTCAAAATAGGCCATTTGTGTGATTCAGTTTGAGTGTGATTGAGTTTTTTTAAAACTCTCGCTATTTCATTCTTCAGTACAAAACGATGCTGACCTTTGACAAAAAAAGTGATTTTTAATAATTATAGTAGTGATTTAATAATGTCTAAATATAAATCCAAAAGCAAAACATGTGAAAATAACTGTATTATGGAGAGGAAATGGTAAATGAGACAATGAGCGATCCTCTACAGCCATTTACTGGTTATAGTGGGAATATCATGACATTTTCATTTTAATAGTGTTTGTTTTCCACCAGGTGGCAGAAATCTTCCACATACGTATGGCAATTTTTCCATGAATTATCTCTGTTGACTAACTAAAAAGTGAGCTATATATGTGCTTGAAAAAAATATTTAAAAAAATGTGTTCTACTGTCTGAGGTGGGTTCACATTTTTTTCACTCCTGAAGAGTTTGTATCCTTCCATGCACAAGTTGGTTATTGGGCTTTTGGTCATTGTCTTACAGAATTTTTTTCTGTGGGGGTTAGTGTTAGGGGCTAGAATATACAGGGGGCGCCCACACTGATCTTGCATACCCCTCAGCAAATGCGCGGTTGCGTCCCTGCTGACAGGATTTCACATAAGGCAAACACATGACATCATGATATTATCTGTCAGAAACATTATCTACGTTATCAAAAACAGTAGCATTTAACACTAGTACACAGATCTGTTGAACAAGAATGAAAACTAGCCATGAAGACGTCTATGCTATGTCATTCAGTAGTTACATTTTCACAAAGTCATGCTAAAACATTCATAAGAGCACTAGACAAATATATAATCTATATAGCAATGGTTATTAATGAAAACTATAATAGTGATATGTATTGTTGCATGCATAAACAACTGATAAAATGATCCGCTCCTAAGCTATAATAATGTATTATTACACGGCTCTGTGGAATACTTGATTCTGATTGGTCAGTCGCGACAACAACCGGTAAAAGCTGATAACTCAGGCTAATCTAGGTAACTGAAGTCGGCATTATACTCTTGCTAGGAACAGTTTTTCTTTGTGGAAGCTTTGCGTTTGGTTAGCTAATAAAATAATAAAAATATTAAAACTTGCCGCTTGCTCGCAACTGCTGAGTTCACAGAAGCTTTGCTTTCAAATATTTCAACTCAACATTTAATTTATCCAGAGCATGTAACAGGTCTTGTTGCAGATGTAACGAAGTTGGGTGAAGATCAAAGTCGCAGTCTGGGTTGGCTCGCCATCTAAATTGTCAATTTCCTGCGTCCTCTACTCATACACCACAGAGGAGCATCCGTTTGGAAATTCTGAAATCCAGTCTGACCTTAAAACCTGACCTACACAATAGGTCATAAAGGGATCGTGTTATTGTATCGATACAATTTACAACAATCAAGATTTCAAACACTGTAAACCGTAGCATCAAAGTTACATTGTCCATTTAACTCAACTGTCAATTTGAGCTTAATCTTTTATACAATAGCCTAACATTCAACTATTCACACAGTGCACAATAAATACTCACACCATATTAAAATTACCCATTAAATAGTGTATTTTATGGCTTTCGCTGTTAACCATTAGCTTTTCTTTCTTATTATGAAACGTAATTGATCATCAATGAAATACAACATAACGAGTCAAAACTCACCAAAACCACTGTTTCTCACTCAGTTATGTTTCCTTTCGGTCCCTGACCAGATAAGTATTATCTTCCTTCTCTTTTATGAGTTAAAATCAAGTAATTACTTAGTTCACTTGTTAATCTCTTTAATACTTCCGCTGTGTCTCTCTCTGTTTTTCTGCCGTTACATTCTGCCGTTGCTCTACGTTTGATGTGCATGCGAGTGACTCTCTTAAAGGGGAAACGTCAATACAATTCCTATGGGTGTATTTTTATTCAAATTCCATATAAACACTTGTTGAATTGTATACATTTGATGTTCTATACATTTATTTAGCAACTATGAAATATTATATTTATTATCATCATGTTATTTTATATTAGGAATCAATATAGCTATGTATTAATTTATGTTTATTTAAACCCTATTTTAATGTGGGTTACATCCTGCCCTCCTTATCTAATGCACGTCCCTGTTCATCGTTTTAGGAATCTAGACTGTCTTGATTCTGCAAGTTTCTAGGCAGTGGAATTGTACTAGGGAATCTGTAAGTGCTTCACTCAGACTCTGGAAAAGGGACTGGACCACTGTAACTAAAGGATTCCCCAGTTCAGGGTAAGTCAGCTGTTGAGTCGCTGTAGGTGCTGTACTATTTCTTCCAAAATTTTGCTATCAATCTCTTCAAAAGCAAACATAGTGTCTTCTTTTTGATATTGCGGTCGTATCTGTCTGACCTCTGAGCTTTTCTGCATTGTCTTTTCATACTCTGAACTGCTGTTGATTTGCTCCAAACTGATTTCTGTCTGCCAGTCTTATTGCTGACTTTCACAGGAGCAATGTCATCAATAACATTCTTAACTTTTGAGTTAAAGGAATCAAGCTACACCTCCACCTCTCCTAACAGTCCTGCAAACACTCATGAAATTAAAGTTAGGAGGACTGTTTCATTGAGGACCGTTGCACTGCGCGAATGTTTAAAAATGCTAACTTGATGGCATTGCATTTTGTCTCAAAAGCAATATTAGTTTGATGCATAACAGGCCGCAGATTATATGAGTCAGCCGTACGGCTTGAGAAGGCCTTAGTCTTGGGCCCTGGCGTTGTGGCAGCGGCCGGAGAGCTCTCACAGGAGGATGAGGACGAGCTGGGCCCACAGACTTTGGTGGTTGTGGAGCCCGCCGTTTTTTAGTTGATATCTGAGGGCTTGCAGCGAAAGAGTGAGAGAGTTTGGTCCCAGCATAAACCAGTTCCTCCATTTTCTGTGAGAAGCTTAGAAGGGAATGTAAGCTGCTGGCAGTGGGAGGCAAAGTCTTATTTTTCGTGGTATTATTCCAGTCCCAAAGAGTTTTTAGTTTTAGTGTTTGTGCCAAAAATGTGTTGTTTGAGCACTGTGCTGATCTGCTGAAGTAAAAATCTTGTAAAAATCTGAGAAAAGTACAGAAATAGGGAGCAAAGCACAGAACAGTAAGCAAGAAGTAAAAATCTTGTAAAAATCTGAGAAAAGTACAGAAATAGGGAGCAAAGCGCAGAACAGTAAGCAAGAACGTCCGAACGGTAGCGAAGCTGGAAGCTAAACTCAGTTCTGTTCAGTCATGTAATGCAGTTCAGTTCAATTCAGTTCAATTGTGTGATGTAGTTCAGTTCAGTTGTTGTGTGATGTAGTTCAGTTCAATTCAGTAAAAAAATGTAATAAAAAAATGTGTAAGCAAAAGAAAAAAATATTCCCGGAGAAAAAAAAATTAAAATAGAAGAGAGGTTGATGTCCTGTTCGTTAAAATAAAAAAAAAACAGATCCAAGAACTCTTATCACTCTGAGTTTACCGACAAATCCAGAGCATGTAACAGGTCTTGTTGCAGATTTAAGGAAGTTAGGTGAAGATCAAAGTCGCAGTCTGGGTTGGCTCACCATCTAAATTGCCAATTTCCTGCGTCCTCTCCTCATACACCACAGAGGAGCATCTGTTTGGAAATTCTGAAATCCAGTCTGACCTTAAAACCTGATCTACACAGTAGGTCATAAAGGGATCGTGTTATTGTATCGATACAATTTACACCAATCAAGATTTCAAACACTGTAAACCGTAGCGTCACAGTTACATTGTAACTCAACTGTCACTTTGAGCTTAATCTTTTATACAATAGCCTAACATTCAACTACTCACACAGTGCACAATAAATACTCACACCGTATTAAAATTACCCATTAAATAGTGTATTTTATGGCTTTCGCTGTTTACCGTTAGCTTTTCTTTGTTATTATGAAACGTAATTGATCATCGATGAAATACAACATAACGAGTCAAAGCTCACCAAAACCGCTGTTTCTCACTCAATTAGGTTTCCTTTCGGTCCCCGACCAGATAAGTATTATCTGCCTTCTCTTTTACGAGTTAAAATCAAGTAATTACTTAGTTCACTTGTTAATCTCTTTAATTATTCCGCTGTGTCTCTCTCAGTTTTTCTGCCGTTACATTCTGCCGTTGCTCTACGTTTGATGTGCACGCGAGTGACTCTCTTAAAGGGGAAGCATCAATACAATTCCTATGGGTGTTTTTTTTATTCAAATTCACTTATTGAATTGTATACATTTGATGTTCTATACATTTATTTAGCAACTATGAAATATTATATTTATTATCATCATGTTATTTTATATTAGGAATCAATATAGCTATGTATTCATTTATGTTTATTTAAACCCTATTTTAATGTGGGTTACATATGTATTAGTGGATAGACACAGTAGGCATCTGCTTTATCAATATCAATATATCAATATCAATGGTCTTTTTCGTACATACACATGTATTGTATTTCTGTAGTGTATGGCTTTATCTAGATTTAAAAAAATGCATTGTAAGAGTAAAAAGAGAACAATACAAAAAAAGAAACAGAACTGTATTATAAACAACCATTTAAATGATTATAATATGGAACATTAAAGTAAATTGTTTTAGTGAATTAATTAAAGATGAGAGTATGTAAGGTTAGAGGTAAAAGAAGAACCAAATATTTATCTCCAAATGATGTAACTCAACAAAGATAAACATGGCATTACTGTGTTTTTCACTTCTAATATTGTCCCTTGGCCATCACAGGAAATCATCTTGTCCAACACTTCTCCCACTGGGTCAAGATAAATGGACCTTTAGGTTTAATTAGACATTACAACACTTTAATTGAGTCCCTTTGGACATAAGGTCAAAGGGCTAATCCCAGTGAGGCTTATTACTGATGTTGTATGTAAAGAATATTGCATCATTTTAATTTGAGGTCAAGCACATGACACAGAGATGGAACAGTGGTGGAAAATTGACCAAGTTGACATAAAAACTGTGTGTAAAAATGAAGTTTATTTTGAATCATGTAAATATACCTGTAGACGCTGGTGTGACCAATCCTTTTCACAATCTAACATTTTTGGACATTGTTTCAATTTGAGTTTCACATGTTTCATGAGTATTAACTAATATGGGAACAAGAATAACAAATCAGTAAGGAATAGCTCATATAGAACTGAGATAGTTAATAATTATTGAATGAGATTAGTCTTTAGGAGCTAATAAATAACTGGCCATTTATAATTACCAATTAATTACAAATCACAACATTTACGTGTTAGAAACAGTTGTGTTTTATTTACTCTGAACATTGTCATAAACTTTATTGTATATGTCAGACATAAAATATATTAAATAATTAAAACCCACATAAAACCCAATTGCTACTCAAGTGTTACCAAATCAATCTTCAAGAACAAAGTAAAAAATGTTTTCATGTTTTCATTTTCAAATGTCTTGCATTACTTTCTGCATAGCTATTAATGATAGCCCATGTTACCATCATAACACCAATATAATAAAGGAGGCCATTTCTGAACACCCGGTCTATCCTGTCACGGCCAAGGAGGTCGTCGCGGAGCTCTTTGCCTGTCCTGTCACAGCCATGGAGGTCATCCCTGAACACTCTGCCTGTCATGTAACAACCATGGAGGTCGTCCCTGAACTCTCTGCCTGTCCTGTTACGGCCACAGTGGTCGTTTTTGACCTCTCTGTTGCAGTTCTGCTCTGCTGTGGTGGCCATCTGCTCAGCCATGGGGATCTCCGGTCCCATTTACTTTTCTGTGGTGGTGTTCTGTTCCGCCATGGTGGTCTTCAGTCCCATCAGCTCCGCCCTGGCCATGATGTTAGACTGTGATTTCAGAGAGTAATCAATCAAGCGCTCAAATTAGATTCCTTCATTCCTTACACAGATAACTTTTTACCCTTACTCTGTTACCATCTTTGCTGGGATTTTATAGGTCAGTGGATAAATAAATGCATCTAACACTCAGATGCAGTTACTTATAAATCCACTAGAGGTCCTCTTGTTGGCATTGAGAGTGGCACACTGGCAGAGATGCATGCTGTGTCATGTATTCAAAATGCCTACATCAGGGGTTCTTAACTCTGGCCCTCAAGGTCCACCTTCCTGCAGAGTTTAGCAACACTAACACTCCTGAACAAGCTAATCAAGGTCTTCAGGTTTACTAGAAATTTACAGGCAGGTGAGTTTGATCAAGGTTGCAGCCAATCTCTGCAGGAAAGTGAACTTTGAAGACCAGAGTTGAGAACCCCTGGCCTAAAGGCTGGTTCACACCAAGAGCAATAATGATTATTATAACTGTAAAGATAAAGTTCTAAAAATCATTCTAAATTTAAGAGAATAGTGGAGTTCACACCACAACTATGGCAATAACAATATAGAGGAATAGCAGCCTTCTGAAAGCTAAAATTACAAACGGGTCACACTACGGTCTCGTGAACTTAACACACATGTGCAGGCCATTGTCTGCAAGACCGCAAGTGCACATGAAGTGTGCCATTTAGGAAATTGTGGAGAAGCTCTACACAGCAAACAGTGTAACATAAAACATAAAATTACCTCAGATATCCAGTGCTAGTTTTTCCTTTGAAGTTGCAGTAAAAAAGTTGATGTTTTTTTTTTTGTTTTTTTTCACCATCCTGCAGACTTCAGATGCTGAGAACATGTGCTGGTTGAAGGCATGTAAATGTAATAAGAACAGCAAAAAGTGAAAGTGATACTGACTCATAGAGAAATATGAATACAATTTGGCTTAGGATAAACAATGTTATCGTTGGCTGGTGTGGATGCAAATATAGTTCTATCATGAGAACTATCTGAAGATTTTAGCATGGTAATGGATATGACAATGTTAATGTATTTGGTATTGGCGGAATAGATCTGCTACGCTGCTGAATTGGTGCTGCTGTTGGTTATTGCTGTATTTGTAGATTATTGCTGCTGGTGCTGCAGGCAAGTACAGGAACTTGCTACTGCCAATACATAATCCGATATGGTGCTGTGAGTATTTAACTCTTTAACGCGTATGATCACACCGGTGTGATCACTCTAGGCTGGTCCCTGGAGCGTACGATCACACCGGTGTGATTAGAACGTTTGGTGTGCCACGTGATCAACTGCTAAATTCAAATCTGCTTTCGCACTTTTCCTGGTGCTAAGCCAGAGAGGGACACGCTGAGCGCTTGTTATATTATCACAACTATTCATTGTTTTCAACCATATAATGCTTATTTTAGGTTTCAGATGCAATCTCCAATGCATCGATCGTCACTTATTTCTGATCATACCTTTCGCAGTGCTCTTTAAACAAGTCCTGCACGCGGTTGGCTCCCCATGGGTAAATTGTATCCGCTAATATTTGATTCATATATATAAAGGGGTTTGTGTTGTGGGTCGGGGAACCAATACGCACGGGCGGACTGCGGGTCCGATAGCCAAGACTATTTAGACTCAATTTGATACCCGCTGATAGGCACCTGTCTTCAAATGGCCCCGTGCTTATTCGTGTGTACGCTCTGCAGTCTGAAGACCATCAAATATTTCTATTTACAATTCGATTTGCAGCATTATAGCCATTCGCGCTGCAGCTGAAGTTAATGACAGCTTAGGGAGCGCACTTTGCTCACTTTCTGTAGCCTTATATATAATATAATATATAATGTTGGTTTGATTTCTTGTGTTGCATGAGAAAATACATAATTTTGCCTACCTGATGTAGTAGATTTAATGCGGGTGCGGTTCGGGTTGCGGTCTTTATGTCAAACGGGTCGTGTACAGAATTAAATTAGTGCTGCTGTCGGATAACGGGTCGGGTGTTCTGTTAAGTAGCCTACTGCTGGTGTGAGTTAACCAAACAGGAACTGTGCAGGACTCCGCTTTAAACTGCTTTAGGTCTCTCCGTCAGATAACCTCACGTCCATGATGCGCCATTTACAGGTATTTCCCTAAACCGCCACACAGCTCATATATATTTTTTTGCCATGGGGTGAGAAGAACGCAATGATTACGAAAACGATTATTTATTTTTGATAATTATTATTTCATTTCAGTTAGTGTTTCAATAACTGTTGTTCGTTTCGTTTTAGTTTTTCATTTATTTTGATACTTTTATTGTATTTCAGTTTACGAAAATGTTTTTTGATCAATCGTTTTCGTCTTAGTTTTAGTTTTTGTTTACGAAAATAACCTTGCTGTGATCGCACATTTGAAGCTGCTAAAGACCTGTTAGGTAATGCCCCTGTGTTAGCTGCATCTAACTTCAAACTGTCTTTTAAACTACAGGTGGATGCAAGCCACTTTGGTGCGGGAGTTGTCCTTATTCAAGAAGATGCCCAAGGCATTTAACACCCTTTGTCTTATTTCTCCCACAAGTTCTCAAAGTGTCAACTAAACTATAGCACAATTGAAAAGGAAGCTATAGCTTTATTGTCGGCTTTACAGCATTTTTAAGGTTTATCTTGGGGGTAGTGCTCTACCCATATTTGTGTATACCATAATCCTCTAACTTTTCTGTCCAACATGCCTTCCTCTAAACAGCATTTGCTGCGCTTGGCTCTCAAGCTTCAATATTTCAATCTCCAGATCCAGCACATTGTGGCTGATGCTCTATCCAGATCTGTTGGGATGACAGCTTAGGTGACATGCATGTTGGGATGGTGATACAGAAATATTATCGAACCCTGGTCTGGGTCTGTAATCTTAGTGGTGGGGGTGTTACAACCCAGGGTGTTCTATTTTTAATTTTTTTTGTAAGAAAATGCTTGAGTGCCCTGTGTTGTGCTCTCTGTTTCTCTCCCTCACTCAAGATAATTACCAGCAGCTGCAACTTGTTGTGAGCATGCCTGAGTGTGACCAAAAGAGTATAAATTGTGCCCTCAGATGATTCTTTGCTGAGGATCACTTCTCCCCCAGCCTTAGACCTGAATTTGTCAGTGAGTGCACGTTCAAGTGAGAGCCGGTGATTATTTCTGTGGTATAGTTGTGAGACCTATAGTTTTTTTTGCTGTGTGGCAGGAACTGTCTTTTAAGTGTGCTTACCTGTTTACTCTTGAGAGGATAATCAGAAACTGTCTTCTAGTTTGCTTACACGTTTATCCTTGTGTGGGTAATTAAAAGGTATTATGTAACTGGAGACTGACATTTTCTGTTGTATTTCTACCCATTTAGTGGTAATTGTGAAATGTACTGTAGGGAGAGAATGCCTTTTTCTTTGTGTATTTGTCACACTTCGCTGGAGCGAGGGAACGGGAGGAACGAGGAGATTTCACAAAAACGAGAGTCTTTAATGATTCCAATGGGAGACACAGAGCACAAGGATGACGTTCAAAACAAGTAGACCTGTCAAACACAAACTGAACAGACTAGGACTTTTAAACACACGGCAATAGGGGGGAACACAGGTGACATCAACAGGTGACAACATAATCAAACTAAATGAGGACATGAACTTGACCAAATAAGGCAAAACAGGAAATGAAACACATGACAAAACAGGTCCAATCCTGACATTTTCGAGGGAACTAAGGAGGAGGCTCAGGAGGAGGACGGACACCCGGGAGGGGGCCGGCAGACAGAGTCCAGGGAGGAGACGATGGAGCGAGGAGCCAGGGAGGAGACAAGAGGGGCTTGGAGCAGAAGGAGCCAAGCAGGACCCATGCCACAGCCATGATGGTGACCCATGGTGGAGCCGACGGAGGGAGGAGGAATGGCCGCCGACTCCAGGGAGCCGACCAACGGCGGCGGAGCAGGTGGTGGAGGAGCCGAGGCGGAGACGGCGAGCCAACGAGCCAGAGGGATGCCGAGGACCCGGGGGGCCAGGGTGGAACCGAGGGCTCTGGCCACCGAGGCGGAAACAGAAATCCGGAGATCCGTGGCGGAGCCGGAGCGACTGAGGACCAAGGTGGAGCTGGCGGGAGGAAGGAGCCCAATGGAGCCGGTGGGACGGAGCGACGAGGTGCAGCCGGAGGAGTGGAGTCCTGAGGCGATGGCGGGTCGACGCCCGACCAAGGCGGAGCTGGAGGGACGAGGGAGCCCGGTGGAGCTGGTGGATCGACGGGTGACGGTGGAGGTGAGGAAGCTAGGAGCTGAGGTGGAGCTGCTGGGTCTACGGGCCAAGGTGGAGTCCGGGCCTTGGAGGCTGGAGGCGGAGGTGAGGGATTCTCCAGCCATGGCGACACTGGAGGATGGCAGACCCGTGGCGCTTGCACCGTATTGATGGTGGGCTGAGGGCGAGCAGAGGGGCTGCCAGACAACAGCAGTGGAGGAGGCAGGAGTGGGCGGGTTGGCGGGCATTCGTGAGCCTCCGGGCTCTCAGGGCTGCCCTTGGGGATCACAGCCCACTCCTGGCTGGACTGGGAAACGGGAGCCCCCTCAGGGCTGGACAGGACCAGCGGGGACGAAGGAGAGAGGAGAGAGGAGAGGGGGCAAATCAGCTTCCAGATCATTTTCCCAGTCAATAAGGTCCCCTTCTAAGTCCAGCAGTTCCAGATGTATTATCAGCTCACCCTCAGCCGCGGTGCAGTGGGCGGAGCTCCACTCCGCGCTCTCACCATCCACGGCTTTCTCCCTCGCGATGGGCATTGCAGCCGGCTCACGCACCTGGTCTGACGGCTTGGGCTCTACTTCCGGGGCGATCCTCCGCTCAGTCGCTCGGCATTGCGCTGGCTCGTAGATCGCGGCGGGAATTGGCTCTCCGTCATCGGTGGGCTCGGGCTTTAGCTCAGAACAGCGGGGAGATGGTGGGCTGGGCTCTGGTCCGGAGTGGATCTGAATCCATGAAGCCGTGAAATCCGCTCGAGAACCATCTTCAGACGACGGCGCTCTGCACGCGGTGTTTAAACTTGCGTCGTAGAACGCACAGAGCGCGTCGTCCGGGTAGCTGGTGGTGTTAGCTAGCAGCTGGAACAGTCTAGTATGGTCCTCGAGCGATCTCTCCTCTTGACCAAATAAGGCAAAACAGGAACTGAAACACATTATTCTGTCCTAGATGCGTGTTCCATCTACGCAACACTGACAGATAGCTAACAGTCAGAAATCAGAAAAAGGGCAGACGCAGGAGTAAAGTTGAAAGTTTTACTGTTAGGTTCTTTCCTCTTCCATTTCTTATTCTTTTCTTTTTTGTAAAACTGAAACATATAAAGATTACAAACGTCCTGTTACAGAGATATCACAAATAAATGCAAATGAATTTACAATGTTATCTGAACAAACATAACAAAGGGCTACATTCATGCTCTGCTTAATATTGTTATCACTGAAGAGTAATAGTTTTAAACTCTAACTTATGAATTTCACATGTATACGTGTATATACATTCTTACAAACACTGAAGAAAAGTAATAGACTTACAGGCAAAGCCTTTCCAAGGCACTAAACGCAAAGGAAATAGAGTAAAGAACTTCTTGGACAACCGCATGGAGAAAATCTGGAACACTGCGATTATTTCCTGGTTAACCTCTAACCCAAGAGTCACATGGTCTAAATCAACCACTAAGAAAATAGCTAACAATGATTAATGTTCTTTGTTGTTACACCAAACTGCCACAAGATGGTGCTAAAAAATAACAAACGAATGCGTGACATGACACACATGACAAAACAAGTCCAATCCTGACAGTATTATCTTTTTTTCTCCTGTTTTTTGGTTAAAGAGGTAGCTCAGGAAAGGTTGTGTTGTTGATTTTCATCTTTGTTTTTGTGAAGGGAAGGTAGTTCCTTAAACTTTAGTTAGTGTTTTTTTTTTTTTTTAGGCAATATTGTCTCCTAACGATTTATTTCCCTATTTTTGTTAAACTTTTTGACAAACGAAGTTAATAACCATTTCTTACTCTTCTTTAGCATGGTTATGTTTACACTCTGAGGCTGAAGGGGGTTCTCCTCATATTCTTTTTTTTTTTTGTCTATTTGTTATCATATTTTCTAAGCCTCTGTTACCTCTCCTCCTAACCCCTAGACTGGGAGGAGAACGTAACAGTGCATAATTTAGTTGCATCAAGGGTTGAATCAAGTGTAAATAGCACATTAAAGTTAAAAGTTACACCCTTTTTTGTGTGCGCACTGTACAGGTCTGATATAAAGAATGTTTTTGCTCAGGTGGCCGAAATGTCTGCCCAATAATGAAAAGTTTCGCTCAGCAAGAAAAAAAAATTAGAGGAAACATTGCCCCCAAACATAAGATTGTTGTTTAGCATAGGTCATACATGCAAGATAATATTAGAATAGGTACCCCTTATTTTCAAAATACAGTATAAATAATTTTTAATTTTCCAAGTTGTTACCCCTTTGTACCCCAAACTTCGAATATTGTTCCCTTATACCTACATGAAGGTACTGTATAGGTACACTATAATTACAAAAAAAGTACGCAGTAAATTCTGTTTACTGTTGTTGTTTTCTGTAAATTGCAGGCTGTAATATAAAGCTTTACCAAATGTTGTTAAAAATATATATGTTCAGCATGTAATTACTTCATGTTTCAAATATTAACCTTTATTTATGACTTTAAAGTGTTTATTATTATCATATGATACATCGTATCATATCATATATCATAGCATATAATTCATGATATGATAATTATTATAATATTAATTCAAAATGTGAAATATAGTTAGTTATCATCAATTCATCTTTTTACAGTTCTTGCAAGGCAATTCCCCTTTCTCCACAGTTTTCTGAAATTAATTCAATGCAAGCCAAATAACATACAGATTTTATCCATACAGAAATTCAAATCGGTAATACTTTACAATAAGGTTTCATTTGTTAACTTCAGTTAAGTACATTAGTGAACATGAACTAATAAAGAATAATACTTATACAGCATTTATTCAAATTAATAATGCATTATTAAAATCAAAAGTTGTATCTGTAAACATTGGCTAATGCACTGTGAACTAACATGAACAAACAATGAAAATTTGTATTTTTATTAACTACCATTAACACAAATGTTAATAAATTCTGCAAAAATATATTGTTCATAGTTAGTATGTGTTAACTATTGCATTAACAAATGATAAATGAGATCCCATTGTAAAGTCTTACCTTTTAATCTAGATTATTTTACCAAGAAAAATAATGTAATGTATGGTAGTCGCAACTAGCTAGTGTACTTGGCAGAACATGACTGCCAACCTTAGTTTTACAACTCAGAATGTACAACTCAGAATTTTGAGCTGCCTCCACGATAACTGAAGCTGGTAATGTTGTTTGTGGAGTAGTTTAATCATCCTCTGTTGAGATCTTGAGACATTTAATGTCTTTTATTTACAGTTGATTTTGGGCTGGGTGGCTTTAAGTCTGTTGTAGTTGTTATATTTCATTTTCTGAGTGCAAGCATGATGTTGACCACGAAGCATACAAAAAAGTGTCTTAAGTTACACATCTTACAACAGTTTGCCTTTGGTAAAACGTATGGCAAAGTTTTCTCATTATAGCTTCCTTTATTGCTTGAGTTCTCAACCCATAAAGGACTGGGTTTATTAATGGGGTACAAATAAGGAAATACAAAGATAGTATAACACGAATAATGTAGGGCACATGCCTCATATCAAATCGGCTTTGCAAAAGTTCAAAGGAACTCCCAATGATAAAGTTAAATAATGCAATCAGATGTGGGACACACGTGCTAAAGAGTTTGACTTGTCCTCTTTTTGACAGTTTCAAACAGATTAAAGTAATTCTTACATAAGAGTAGATAATTATAAAAAATGGGAGTACAACCCCAAAGGCAATCATTGTTGAGCTATATATGTTGTAATATAAAATATCAGCGCATGCTAGTTTCACAATCGAGTAATTATCACAGTATACTTTTTCAACGATGACTCCACAAATGTCAAAGTTTGCTGTAAGTGAGAGAGTGATGGTCACTCTGAAAAAGGGCAAAAGCCAAGTTACTACAATACCCAAAATCACTTTTGTAGGAGTTACTATTTTGTCATACTTTAAAGGATAGCATATAGAAATATACCGATCATAAGCCATAACTGTTAGGTTTGTTATGTCACAACCAGCATAGGTATATATAAAGTAGATTTGCACAAGACAAGAAAACCATGTTATGTGATAGTGTTCTGTCAAGAATCTAGCTATGATAAAAGGTGAAACTGCTGTGCCACCATATAAATTTATACAAGCTAAATTGCAGATAAACAAGTACATTGGCTTATGTAGTTTTCTTTCAAGACATACTATACAGATGATCAGTCCATTAGCAATGATGATGATTGGGTAAAGTAAACCCAGCACAACAACAAAAACATACAAACCCAATTCCAAAAAAGTTGGGACACTGTACAAATTGTGAGTAAAAAAGGAATGGAATAATTTACAAATCTCATAAACTTATATTTTATTCACAATAGAATATAGATAACATATCAAATGTTGAAAGTGAGACATTTTGAAATGTCATGCCAAATATTGGCTCATTTTGGATTTCATGAGAGCTACACATTCCAAAATAGTTGGGACGGGTAGCAATAAGAGGCCGGAAAAGTTAAATGCATCATTGCATTCTGTTTTTATTCACAATTTGTACAGTGTCCCAACTTTTTTGGAATCGGGTTTGTATTTCAGATCATGTATTTTGTTATATGCATCCAGTGTGAAGGAAATATTATGTGTTGCACTTTTCAGAATGGCCCTGTAAATACATAAACAACAAAGGAAAACAAGGTTAAGGAAATATTACTTTAACATAAAAAAGTCATTATTCACATAATATTTTGCAGAATTTAATTTCTTAAAAAAAAAAAAAAGAATACAATTAATTTAAAAAAATTAAAATTGATAATCTTACAATTTCTAATGTGTCAAGTCAAGCATCCGTTTGATGACCGTCTTTCTTCATATACTTGAAAATGAATGTTGAATTTGTGGCATGGGGCAGTATTTATGTCCAGACCCTTGAGCAATGCCATGCCCAGGTTGGCTTCTCCCTCCACACACACACACACACACACACACACAACTATCCAACTCACCTGAGTACTAATCACGCTCACCTGACACTCACTGCACTGCACCAAATCACAAAGCCCCCAGCAGTCACGCTGTAACTGTGTCTCATTTCGAAAGATGCATCCTAAGTAGGATGTATCCTCTGAAGGATGTGGTCTACAGTGTGTCCTCAACCTACAGTAAAATAGATTTAATATGCTATATCAAAATTACATTACACATGTCAGGGCAGTCGTGGCCTAATGGTTAGAGAGTCGGACTTGTAACACGAAGGTCATGGGTTAGTCTCGGTACCGGCAGGTATTGTAGGAGGGGGGAGTGAATGACCAGCTCTCTCTTCCACCCCCAATACCACGACAGAGGTGAGACCCTTGAGCAAGGCACATGGCTGCCCACTGATATGGGTGTGTGTTCAGTGTGTGTGTGTGTGCACTTGGATGGGTTAAATGCAGAGCACAAATTCCGAGTATGGGACACCATACTTGACTACACATCACTTTTCATTACACACTCACACCTCTCGCACACTTTAAATGAAATTTAATTCTGAGATGAATTTTAGGAGAGTTGTAAACAGAGCGGAAAAAAAACAAAATATGTATTTTGCGACTGTAATTGTATTACTTTATTTACTTTTTGATGAGTTCTGGTGTACTTCCAACAGCAGATGCCTTTTACAGAGACGAAGGAGAAGCATTTGAATTTGAAGAAGAAGGGAAAAAATGTATCAGCCATTGAAGATTTGAGGTTGTAGGCTAATGAGGCTATAATTATGAACTTATCTAATGAAATATAATATATATTAATTATAATTTTATTATAGGTGTTAAAAAGTGCTACAAATTACATGATTTTATTATGTCAACCATGAAGAAAAGCATCAGTGTTTGAGATATCTTATGTACACCAATTTTAATACAAATTATAAGCTTTTCTTTGACAATAACTAACAAAAATGGCATTACTTACAAAAGGTTGTATTAATTAACATTAGTAAATACAACAGTTTACATAAACAATAGATAAAAAAATACTAAACACTTGTTATCCTGTTTACTACACCTGTAGTAAACAGAAATGAGACTGCCATATGTGTGATGTTTGAGGCCGATAAATGCAACCTCCAGAGGGTGCAGCCTTCAAAATGAGACACAGCTTAAGCCTGGCCTCAACAAGCACACAGACCCTTGTTTGCACTCTACTTACCTTCATAATACGTATTTAATCCATGTCTACTCCTGCCTTGAAGTCCTGCAAATTCCTCCAGCAAACTCCAGCATTGTTCTCCATAGTCAATATAATTTGTCAATGGTCAGTTCAAATCGCATTGTCTGTTTCTGCTGGTGATCTATTCCCTGTCAAGACAAAAGACTTGTGTTATATCAAAGTGTGATGGAATATTATGTAATGGCCTCAGAATGAGTCAAAAGGGTATGTTCAATATGGAATGTCCATAAAAGTGCAGACCAAGGGTGCTCAGAGCAAAGACCATGTATCTATGAATAAAAAATCTATTGTTACCCAAAAAGTGCTTAAAACAGTAGAACTAACAGTCATATGACAAACCAATGACCAGATCAATATACATTAATGTATATACATTTATTCAATGTTTGACTGCTTTTATTGTCCTCATTTGTAAGTCGCTTTGGATAAAAGCGTCTGCTAAATGTAAATGTAAATGTAATTGCAAAAGTGATTTTGATTCAATGCCACTGATTTAACATTGTTTTAAATAATATACATTATTTATTGAAATTAAATTAAATGTTTGTCACAATACATTGAAAAGTATGTGTGTGTGTGTGTGTGTGTGTGTATGTGTAAATAATAATTGCTATAACATTTACACAGCAGCAATTTAAGTGAAGAAAGAAGAACATGGCAGCAGGTGAAAATAAAACATAAAAATATTGTTCAGAATTGTATAAGGAGTGACTATATAAAAGTTTATTTTATTTTTTTTTTATTCTTGCTTTCCTAACCCCAGGCTGCATTTCCCAAAAGCATTGTAAGCCTAAGTAGATCATAGCAGTAATGTAAGTACATAGTTTCTACGATGTACTTGCGCTTAAGATACTTTTGGGAAACCCGGCCCTAATCTTTTTCCTAACATGTTTTGTTCCATAGTGATGCCACATTCTGTGTGATTGAAGGATCCACCAGACATCATGCTGAAACCTGTGAGTATGAGAGGGTTTAAAGCACTGATTTATTTGGAAGTGGCAATTATTAAACTGAGTTGAATTAGTGGTTTCAGGTTGAAGGTCCATCCACAGTTGAGGAGGATGAGGAGACTGTGTCAGTATGTTCAAGGAGGCCTGAGGTAGTCACAGATTCCATGTGATACTGTATATTCAAAAGTCTACTTGTGTGATAAGGTGCTAATGATGTGTGTTTTCCAAATATTATTGGCTGCAAGATGCTGACACCCTTATAGAACCCTCTCAGTCTGGGACCACATGTGACAAGATGAGTATTAAGAAATTACAACAATGTGCCAAGAGCATTCAATCAAATGACTTAAATTTCTGTTGCTACAGAACCCAGAGAACATCTCGGTCATGTATGTAACCCTCGTTCCCTGAAGGAGGGAACGGAGACGTCACGTCGGCGATGACTGACGAATTGGGATCTCGCCAGAGAGACCAACCTACTTTGAGTGTAAAAAAAACAAGCCAATGCACATTGGCATGCGATTATTGCATACAGCTGCCGCTGATCACCGCGTGAGTATAAGAGGCAGCAGGTGCACCGCATTCATTCATGTTTTCGCTGAGGAGCCGAGCCGGTGACAGCAGCCTGAGCTGGCAGGGCACACCTTGTGCTTCGTAGGCCAAGGTGATGGCATCCACTATCCAGTGGGCCATCCTCTGCTTGGAGACAGCTTTCCCCTTCTGCTGTCCACCATAACAGACAAAGAGCTGTTCTGAGGTCCTAAAGCTCTGAGTTCTATCCACGTACTGTTGCAATGCGCGTACAGAACAGAGCAAAGCTAGGGCTGGGTCTGCCTCCTCCAGGGGCAGCGCTTGCAGGTTCACCACCTGGTCCCTGAAGGGAGTGGTAGGAACCTTGGGCACGTAGCCGGGCCAGGGTCTCAGTGTTGCACTGGAATCAGCCAGCCCAAACTCAAGGCATGATTCGTCGAACGAAAATGCCTGCAGGTCCCCCACCCTCTTGATCGAGGCCAATGCAGTCAGGAGTAGGGTCTTCATAGAAAGAAACTTTAACTCGACTGACTGCAAAGGCTCGAAGGGGGCAGCTTGTAGGGCTCTCAGCACCAATGCCAAATCCCAAGAGGGCAGGGAGGGAGGCCTAGGAGGATTTAACCTCCTGGACCCCCTAAGAAACCTGACGACCAGATCATGCTTCCCCACCGACCTCCCATCTATGAGGTCGTGATGGGCCGAAATAGCAGCAGCATAAACCTTAAGGGTGGAGGGGGACAGCCTACGCTCCACGGAGCTTGTGCTGAAGCGATAGTGAGAGCTACCTCCTGGGGTAGGTCACTTAGAACCTCTGCGTCCCGTACAGGGACCACACATGGAGTTTCCACAGGTCTGGACGCGGGTGCCAAAGGGTGCTCCGTTTCTGAGAAAGAAGATCCTTCCTCAGAGGAATCGGCCAGGGAGGGGCTGTCGCGAGGAGCATGAGTTCCGGGAACCAGGTCCTGTTGGGCCAATATGAAGCCACTAACAAGACCTGCTCCTCGTCCTCCCTTATCTTGCACAGTGTCTGTGCAAGCAGGCTCACTGGGGGGAACGCATATTTGTGCAGGCCCCGGGGCCAGCTGTGTGCCAATGCATCCATGGTGAGCGTTGCATCGGTTAGGGAGTAGAACCACTGGCAGTGGGTGGTTTCTGGAGATGCAAACAGGTCTACCTGAGCAACTCCGAACCGTCTCCAGATCAGCCGAACCGCCTGGGGGTGGAGTCTCCACTCTCCTGGAAGTGCTGCTCGAGACAGCTCGTCGGCTGCCCGATTGAACACTCCCGGGATGTGGATGGCACGAAGGGACCTCAGATGCTTCTGACTCCACAGGAGGAGGTGGCGGGCAAGTTGCGACGGGAGCGTAAACCACCTTCCCAGTGTTGTCCGTGCGGACCAGAACGTCCCTGCCCCGAAGGCGGCATCTCAGGCGGCTCAAGGCAAGGCGTACTGCTAGCAACTTGAGGCAATTGATATGCCAATGCAGTTGGTGCCCCAGGAGCCTCTGAAAGAATTTCAGTGGGACCGCCGTCCTGCCTAATAAAGTCTTGAGGCAGTTCAGCACCGACTGAGCACGTTCCTGGGTGAGGCGTGCTGTCTGGCTGACCGAATCCATGCCGAGAAAAGAGATCCTCTGCGTTGGCACGAGTTTGCTCTTTTCCCAGTTGACCCGAAGACCCAACAGGCTGAGGTGTCTGAGCACCAGGTCCCTGTGTGCGCACAACTGATCGCGAGACTGTGCGAGTATGAGCCAGTCGCCGAGATAGTTGAGAATATGCACCCCCCGTTCTCTCAAAGGAAGCAGTATCCTCCATCTCCGGGTCGCCCGTCTCAGGGCCTCTTGCACTTGCGCTTGCCACCAGATTTGGGGGGGGCCTGGACGGGCTGGGCGTCCTGCCTGCGACCGGCTCCACGACGCTGCCTGGTGGAAGGCTGCTGCTACGTGGGAGCAGGGGCAGCTGCAGGGGGGTGCCCACGGTGACGAGCAGGCTGAGGGGCTGCGGCCTGGGTGGAAGCAGCAGGTTTCCTCTGGCGCATGACGTGTTTGATCGCCTCAGTCTGCTTCTGTGCCACCGAGAACTGCTGGGCGAAGCTCTCGACAGCGTCACCGAAAAGGCCGGTCTGGGACACGGGAGCATTCAGGAACTGTACCTTATCATGCTCCTTCATGTTGGCCAGAGGTGGCGCTCCTGGACCACTAACGTGGACATCGCACGATCCAGAGACTGTGCGGTCACCTTCGTCGCTCGAAGCGCGAGGTCCGTCGCAGCACGCAGTTCATGTAGAACCACCAGGTCGTGGCCACCCTTGTGCAGGTCTCTCAGGGCTTTGGCCTGATGGACCTGCAGTAACGCCATGGCGTGGAGGGCAGAAGCCACCTCCTCACAAGCTCTGTAAGCACTGCCAGTTAAGCCTGACGAATACTTACAGGCCCGTGAGGGGAGACACGGGTCACCCCGCAGAGTGGTAGCGGCTGTTGGACACAGTTGCATGGCCACAGACCGCTCCACTGAGGGAATGCCCGTGTACCCCAAAGCGGCCCCACCATCGAGGGTGGTGAGAGCGGAGGAGCTACAAGGCTTGTTTCGGGCAGTAAAAGGTGCCTTCCACGATCTTGTGAGCTCCTCATGCACTTCTGGGAAGAATGGCACCAGAGGAGGGCGCTGAGAATCAGCGCGACCCCCACAGAGAAACCATTCATCCAGCCTCGAAGGATCGGGACGGGGTGGAGGATTCCACACGAGCCCGACATTCTCGGCGGCCCGGGAAAGCATAGCCGTCATCTCTGGGTCTGGCTCGGACAACGCTGCCACACCTGAAGGGGGCAACACAGCCGGGTCGTCATCCCTGGAGAGAGAGAGCTCGCCCTCCCATGCAGCGATTGATATCTGCTCTCGAGGGGGCGAACTGAAGGAAACGGCCGGCTCCCCCCATCCTGTAGAGAGGCCAGCACTCCCCTCCGTCCGCTCCACCGGCTGCGGATTGCTTGAGTGGTGACGAACTCCCTCTGGGGAAGCCGTCACCGTGATCCTCAAATCACCTCTGACTCCGCCGGACGCAGCGCCGCCCCGATTGCCGTGACGAACACTGGATCGCGGCAGAGGGACCCCGCCACGTTTGACGTAGTGGAATCTTTCATGCAACTCTGAGTTGGTCATGTCCCCACAAATAGGACATGAACCATCCACGAACGCTTGCTCAGCGTGCTCAATGCCCAGACACGTGAGACAGCGATCGTGACCGTCCCGAGGCACCAGAAAGCGACCGCACCCAGAAACGCACAGGTGATAAGACATCTTTAAAAAGACGTGATCACCCGTGTTGCTCTTTTAGAGATTGTTCTAATAGTGCTGAAGCACGCAGGGGAACTGGCTACCGCAAACTCCAAGTGTGGCTGTCTACACGGAAGATGATCTTTTTTTTTCTCTCCGTGAGACCACGATCACCGCTGCAACGCCATAACGCCCGCACTCGCTCTTGCAATCACTCGAAGAGGAGAGCAGTAGTGATGCACCACCGCTCGGCTCCGAAGCGAAAAGATGAATGAATGCGGTGCACCTGCTGCCTCTTATACTCCCGCGGTGATCAGCGGCAGCTGGATGCAATAATCGCATGCCAACGTGCATTGGCTCGTTTAGTTTACACTCGAAGTGGATTGGTCTCTCTGGCGAGATCCCAATTCGTCGGTCATCACCGACGTGACGTCGAGAGTGACCGACTGAAAGGGAACATAAAGGGAGTCTACAAACGCTATCTGCCTCTGTCTGGGGCTTCTGATAGGGAGTCAAGAGATAAGGCAGGCATGCATGTCCCTTGTCTCCCAGCAAAACTCCTGAGAATTCACCTGCATAGATTAGAATTATTATTATTTATTTTTTTTTTTTATAGAAATTAGTTACAATATTTTAAGGCTGTTGTTTTTGCCATATGTTAAGTAACTAACATACCTTAGTTGCTGGGAAAGAGAAGAGGCCTGAAAGATTCTGGAATCATGCACAGAGCCAGGCCATTTGGCCTCTACATTTGTGATGATGCAATCTGCATCACAGATCATCTAAAGAATTTAAAATGTAGGTCACTACACTGGAATTATATAGATATAAAACATATATAAAATGAGGATTGTAACTACATTTATTTGTAATGAACAGAACACTGGTGCCCAGCTTATTGTATAGAACAATAAGTGCTACAGTATAGCCTACAATATCATCTCAGTGGGACTGCACCTGTACATTGATGCTGTGTAATGATATCCTGTTAACAAAGTCTGCTTCATGTGGACCAGACGGACACTTTATACGCACATGGGTGCAGTCCAGAGCACCGATAACATTTTGGAAACCTAGAAAAGTTAGGTGTTTGGCTTACAATTGTCATGTGTAACATTAACAGTCAAGAAATATTTCCACTTTCTATACAGTTATTATTTGAACTTACCAGCGATTCCATAAAAGTCATGTTTAATGGTACAAATCGCTCTGTGGCCAGAGAATGTGATGAACACATTAAGTAGTCTTTTTAATGACAGGTACACAGTTTGTACAGAGCGGCAAACCGATACTTTGCTGATATTCTCTGCATCTCTAGCTGTGTACAAAAATGTTCTGCTGGCAAAAAAGCAAAGTGCAATACACACAGTCTGCGGGACTGTGAGTGCTTTATTGCATGTGTTATTTGCAATTTGTGGGCTCAGTAATCTACAAATATATGCAATCCCTTCTCTCGAGAACCTATACCGCTCATACAGGTAGTTGTCAGGAAAAGCCAATGGGTCTGACCTGTCCCTGACAGTACTGTTTGAAATGCCCTGCGTATGATAATAGCTCCCTCATCCACCACCTCATCAATGAAAGGACAAGTCATGATTATTAAAGTCCGAAACATGGGTTGAGCTCCCTATTTATACACCTTTAATTAATTCATTACAAAACTCACACCAACTAAACACATGTAACTTTACTTCTTTACATTTGTTACTGTTTTTGTACCTTGTAATTTCTTACATTTATTAGTAAAGTACACATCCTTTATTTTTTTTGAATAATAGTGGTTAAGTGAATAAAATGGCATCAAATTCCCAGCAGGTGAGTGTTAACGGTATACTGGTTAAGCATCAACTAAGGCTTAGCCTGACAGTTAGCCTGCCCCGGACCAGGCATCTAGACATCTGAAAGAAATAAAGTCAGTCTGGTTAGTATTAACTGAAGCTGGCAATGTTGTTTGTGGAGTTGTTTAATCATCCTCTGTTGAGATCTTGAGACATTTAATGTCTTTTATGTACAGTTGATTTCGGGCTGTGTGGCTTTAAGTCTGTTGTAGTTGCTATATTTAATTTTCTGAGTGCAAGCATGATGTTGAACCAGCATCACATTGTAACATTGATTTAATTGCATTACCATTGATTTTTTGATGAAATGTCCACATTTTTTCAACAATAATTGCGAGTGCAAATGTGATGTTGATTCAATGCAGTTAACATACATTAGCACTGATTTAACATTGTTTCAATGGTTGCTTGCTATCTGGGCAGTGGGCTCCCGGCAGAGGCGGACAAAGTACTCAACTCCATTACTTGAGTGAAAGTACAGATACTGCTGGTCAAATATTACTCCATTACAAGTGAAAGTTGTAAAGACAGATTTTTACTTAAGTAAAAGTCCAGAAGTACTTGCTTTTAAAAGTACTTAAGTACCAAAAGTAAATTTCCTTTTTTATGTCAATGCACTGTTTTATTGTTGTACGTAATACTTGCAATACTTCTGAAGCAACTTAGAATACATTACACCTGCTGAATACACTCTAGCTTGTAGTATATTTGATATAAAGAGCTTTTAGAATGTTAAAAACATATGGGGATAAAACAACAACAACAACAGAAAAATTATTATTTAACACCCCTACCCACCCCCACAAAAGCAGGATAGTAGTGATCTCAATAGAAATGTAGTGGAGTGAAAAGTACAATATTTGTCTTTCAAATGTAATTAAGTTAAAGTCATAAATTCCCAGAAAAAATAATACTCAAGTAAAGTACAGATTTTCAAAAAGTGTACTTAAGTACAATACTCAAGTAAATGTACTTAGTTACTGTCCGCCTCTGGCTTCCTGGCCGTGAATAAACTTGTATTCCTGCAAAGAGCAACTTGGGAGTCATGTCTGGTATGTGCTGCACAGCTGAGGAATATAAGTTCTAAAAATTCTATGCTCAGAGGACTACAGCAGAGACAGTGATAGTGTAGGAAGACTATAGACCCGCACTCGGGTTGAGGCTGTAATACTCAGAGTTAGTATTAATGATCATGTGTCGGACCAGCGTACACCTGAGAAGGGCGGTGAGAGTATAGATGCTGAAGTACTCATGTGTGGTTTGAGGTAGTGATAGTAGCTTCTTGACAGGACGCCGTCACCATACTTCAGTAAGGGAAGTATTGGATTGTATTTAACTGGTACTGTAGTATTGTATTGTGTTATTGATAACTGGAGGTTGTCTGTATTGTCCGTGGTAGAGAAGTCAGATTAGTTTTATATTAAGATAAAATTTTATATTGAGAATTTTCATGACAAAAGTCACTGTCAAGTTCACTGTGTGTAGTGCATTATGACGTATGGCCTGGTCAATGTCTCCTCCGTGTTCTTGGGATTTATGAATAAGGTGCTTCGGGAGTATCTCCATTGTTTCATCTTGGTTTGTATCGATGACATCCTTGAGTACTCCTGAAATCTGGATAGACAATGTCAACAGGTTGCGTTCATGTTTGAAAGGTTGAGGGAGTACCAGAAAGCCAAAAAAATGCTCATTCTACCAAACTGCCACCCATTTCATGGGATATTACATCAGCCCTGAAGGTATTCAGATGGATGAGGAGAAAGTGGAAGTGATTTGTTCCTGGCCTAGTTCTACTCTATCAATGAATTGCAATGCTTCCTGGGCTTTTTCCTTAATCTGAAAATTTCCCTGTTCAGATGCTGTACTATAATCTAAAGAGGGCTCTGCTTTCAAGACAACCCTGAAATATTGGTTAACTAAATCAGATTTATTTATAACATCTGTCAAAATGATGACAAGCTAGAATATAAAATAAGTTAAATGCCTGACTTTAAGTTAGTCAAACTATTCTTAGCATGACCATGAGGATTTTGTTTTAACATTTAAGCATGATGACTAACCATAACTTTTTTTCATATTTACAACTGTTTGTGGCTGGATCTTTCACAATAATGAAGCAACTGCTGAGATACTGTTACGGAGTGAGCAGAGGAAACATGCGGATCCATATGCAAGGCTTTATTTGAAGACATGGTCAGAAACAGGCAGGGTCTAACACTAGCAAACAGATATAGCACAGGCAAGACACAAGAGAAGTCCGGTAAACAGGCGTGGGTCAATCAACAGCGAACGTAATCCAGAGGGCAAGGCAGACGGGTAATCCAGGCAGACAGACGATAATCCAGGCGAGGTACATACAGAGTCCGAAACGGCAATACAAAGAAGTAATCCAAGACAGACTATAATTCCAGGGCAGGCAACAGACTCGGGTAACTAGACTATGAACAAGACTAAACTAGAATCAGGAAACTCGGAATGGCTCCGTAATGTAGCTATCGCTTGAAGAGTGATAAACGCTATACAATACTCGGTAGTGAGGAAGAGGAAGTCCATGGTTTATGTAGGGTGTTTGATTGGTGACAGCTGTGTGTGTAATCAGTGCAATGGATGATGGGAAATGTAGTCTGGGGTGACATGCAACAGTTTGTAGTGTGACTGTGTTGTGTAGAGTCAATGTAATTGGAAGGCAACATCTGGTGGCGAGCAGACGGAAAACCACGGACCGGATTTGTGACAGATACGTCTTTGAAACATGTGACATCAATACCCAACAATACAAAACACAACAGTAGTAACACTTAAAAAAAATAAAAACAACACTTACAACATATTACAAAATAAACAACACAAACTGGTAACAGTGAACCAAAAACAAGTTCAATAGTAGAAATAAAACTAACAAGAATTAAAAAAAAAACTCTACAGCATGATCTATTCATGCTACATTGCAAGCTGGGTTCCTTCAGAGTACATATGCACTGTAGAAACACAGTATGATGCTGTTTGTTTACAATACATTTCTGAGAGTGCAGTTAGATACAAAAGAAGTCCCACTGTGAAATTACTGTGAAAGTCATGCAATTATTAACCTCGAATATACTGTAATTTCACACTAACATTTTTAACAGTGTGGGGCTTGACAATGAAGAGCTGACACCCGTGGGAAAAGCTTACCTGTCAAGAAGAAACTTCGGCAAATTTGCTGCTCAGTATGTGCCAGCTAATTGTGTTTATTTGGGGAGGCATTCACTTGTCACTCATTTCATGAATAGGACAAGACAGTTAATGCCTTTCTCCTGTACCTTCTTTGGACTTATCCATCATCTTAGAATGTTTAACTGGTTCCCTTTTTGAACTGTTAGAGTCAGCCATCATAGAAGTTTCTTACTCTCAAAATGTCTTTGTTATGAGTTTGATATCTCTCAAAAGTATTGGAGATTTGCAGCCTTTTATCGATTAGCTCTCCCTGCATGGATTTTGCTTCTGGCCTAGTTAAGGTCTTACTGTGACCAAGACTAGTATATCTACTCAAGGTCACTTACACTTCCTTTCATTCTCAAGTGGTTGTGTTGCAGTCTTTCTGCACTCTATCCTTTGAATCTCAGGGTAGTGAGAGATTGCATAGGCTTTGACCTGTGAGGCTGTTTCGGATTTATGTTGACCGCATGAGTCAGTGAGTTAAATCAGATCAATTGTATGTTGTGATGGCTATACAGCAGAAGCGCTGTCGCTACAAAACAAAGAATGACATACTGGGTGAGAAATGTTTCATTTGCTTGTGAAGGATGTGGGTCCACTTTGCCTCTTAGCATTCAGAAATATATTATATATAAAATATATTTGGAAGATATCTGTGTGGCAGCCGACTGGGCCTCTCCACACACTTTTATCAGATTTTATAATTTGGATGTCGATTTAACTCCTGGTTCCCGGTTTTGGCTGCCATGTATATTGTTGTTATGTGATATATGCAGAAACTATGAGAACTGAAGCTTCTCTGTGCCACCGTAGATGGCACACACTTTATCCCTATGTTCAAATACATTTTATATAAAACATGCAAGCATGTTTCTGAATGTCAAGATGAATAGATCAGAATGGCAAAAGTGCATTCATATACATCTGCAGAAAGAGAGCATTATATGTTAATGAATTTGTGTGTTTAATTATGTCACTGACAAGCAAGATACACTGGTAAAAATTTTAGTGTGAAATTACAGTATATTCCAGGTTAATAATTGCATTACTTTCACAGTAATTCCACAATGGGAATTCTCTTGTATGTAACTGCACTCTCAGAAATGTATTGTAAACAAACAGCATCATACTGTGTTTCTAAAGTGCATGTACTCTGAAGGCACCCAGCATGCAATGCAGCATGAATAGATCATGCTGTAGTTTTTTTTGTTTTTTTTTCATTCTTGTTTGTTTTATTGCTATTGAACTTGTTTTTGGTTCACTTTTAGCAGTTTGTATTGTTTGTTTATTTTGTAATGTTGGTTTATGTTGTGTTGTTTTTATTTGTTGAGTGTTACCAATTGTTGTGTTTTGTATGTCAAGTATTGATGTCACATCTTTCAAAGACGTATCTCAGCAATTACTTCACTATTGTGAAAGATCCAGCCACAAAAAGTTATGAAATTAAATACGTTATTGATTAATCTTCATGTTTGAATAATGTTAAATCTTCATATTCATACTAAAAATAGTTCAACTATCTTAAGGTCAGGCAATTAGCTTATTTCATATTTTAGCTTGTCATCATGTTGACAAATATTTTCATTTGTCACACTTCCTATATGACTAGATGAAAAATTTGAATGAATATGCAAGGTCAAACAGCCCAAACAAATGGGCTCACCAATTACCATTATGGCGACTTCAAAATTACAGTAGTAAACAACTAAATTTCTCACAGTGACTCAGTTAAAGACAACTTTATAGAAAGAAGAGCAGTAAATTACTGTGTTGTTAGTATCATTCTGCTGTTCATTCACTAGTAATTTGTAAGAAAATTACCCAGCATGCATTTATTTCACAGTAAATTTCTGACTACAGTAATTTACAATAAAATAATACTCTTTAATCCTGTAAATTTCTGGCAATGTTTTAGTGTTGGATAGAATACATTATAAATGAGATGAGAAAATGATAAAAAATGTTGATAAAAATATAGATGTTCAGCATGTAATTACTTGATGTTTCAAAAGTTAATATTTATTTATATCTTTAAAGTGCTCATTATTATAATCATATCATATATCATATCATATATCTTATATAATTAATGATATGATTATTATAATATTAAACAATTCAAAATGTGAAATATAGTCAGTTATCATCAATTTATCTTTTTTTTTTTTTTTTGACAATATATACAACCAACAAAATGTCCTGCTACACTCACCACTTTTAGGATATGTGGAAGTGTTTACAGTTCTTGCAAGGCAATTCCCCTTTCTCCACAATTTTCTGAAATTAATTCAGTGCAAGCCAAATAACATACAGACTTAATTCATACAGAAATTCAAATTGGTAATACTTTACAATAAGTTTACATTTGTTAACTTTAGTTAACTACATTAGTTAACATGAACTAACAAAGAATAATACTTATTCAGCATTTATTAAAATTAGTAATACATTATTAAAATCAAAAGTTGTATCTGTTAACGTTGATTAATGCACTGTGAACTAACATGAACAAACAATTAAGAATTTTATTTTTATTAACTACCATTTACACAAAGGTTAATAAATTCTGTAAAAAGTGATTGTTCATAGTTAGTATGTGTTAACTAATGCATTAACAAATGTTAACAAATGAGATACCATTGTAAAGTGTTACCTTCTAATCTAATTTTATTTTAACAAGAAAAAAATGCAATGTATGGTAGTCACAACTAGCTAGTGTACTTGGCAAACATGACTGCCAACCTTAGTTTTACAACTCAGAATGCACAACTCAAAAAGCTGCCTCCATGAAGCATACAAAAAAAGTGTCTTAAGTTACACATCTTACAACAGATTGCCTTTGGTAAAATGTATGACAAAGTTTTCTCATTATAGCTTCCTTTATTGCTTGAGTTCTCATCCCATAAAGGACTGGGTTTATTAATGGGGAAAGAATAAGGAAATACAAAGATAGTATTACACGAATAATGTAGGGCACATGTCTCATATCAAATCGGCTTTGCAAAAGTTCAAAGGAACTCCCAATAATAAAGTTAAATAATGCAATTAGATGTGGGACACACGTGCTAAAGAGTTTGACTCGTCCTCTTTTTGACAGTTTCAAACAGATTAAGGTGATTCTTAAATAAGAGTAGATAATTATTAAAAATGGCAGTACGACCACAAAGACAATTATTATTGAGCCATATATGTTGTAATATGAAGTATCAGAGCATGCTAGTTTCACTATTGAGTAATTATCACAGTATACTTTTTCAATGATAACTCCACAAATGTCAAAGTTTGCTGTAACTGAAAGAGAGATGGTCACTCTGAAAAAGGGCAAAAGCCAAGTTAGTACAATATACAAAATCACTTTTCTAGGGGTTACTATTTTGTCATACTTTAAAGGATAGCATATAGAAATATACCGATCATAAGCCATAACTGTTAGGTTTGCTATGTCACAACTAACATAGGTATATATAAAGTAGATTTGCACAAGACAAGAAAACCATGTTATCTGATAGTCCTCCATCAAGAATCTAGCTATGATAAAAGGTGAAACTGCTGTGCCACCATATAAATTTATACAAGCTAGATTGCAGATAAACAAGTACATTGGCTTATGTAGTTTTCTTTCAAGACATACTATACAGATGATCAGTCCATTAGCAATGATGATGATTGGGCAAAGTAAACCCAGCACAACAACAAAAACGTATTTCAGATCATGTATTTTGCTATATGCATCCAGTGTGAAGGAAATATTACGTGTTGCACTTTGCAGCATGGCCCTGTAAATACATAAACAACAGAAGGAAAATAAGGTTAAGGAAATGTTATTTTAACATAAAAAAGTCATTATTCACATAATATTTTGCAGAATATAATTTCTCACCAAAACCAATAAATAATAATAATTCTTTATAAAATTAAAATTGATAGTCTTACAATTTCTAATGTGTCAGTCAAGCATCAGTTTGAAGACAGTCTCTCTTCATCTGTTTGAAAATTAATGTTGAATTTGTGGTATGGGGCTGTATTTATGTCCAGGCCCTTGAACAATCTAATGCCCAGGTCAGGCTTTCCCTCCACACACACACACACAAACACACACACAAATATCCAAATCACCAGAGTACTAATCACGCTCACCTGACACTCACTGCACCTAATCACAAAGCCCCCAGCAGTCACGCTGTAGCGGTGTCTCATTTCTAAGGATGCATCCTAAGTAGGACGTATCCTCTGAAGAATGCGGTCAACAGAGTGTCCTAGATTAAAAGTAGATTTAAAAGAAAAGACCTTCATAGGCCATATCAGAATGTATTATGTTGCTATGCCATCACATTTACAGTGTCATTACACACTCAAACCTCTTGCACACTTCTGTTACACCAAATACACAAAATAATGATCTTTAAAAAAGCATCATATGACCCCTTTAAATGAAAATTATTTCTGAGGTGAATTTTAGGAGAGTTGTAAACAGAGTAAAAAAAAGTATGGTCCCACTTTATATTAAGTGGCCCTAATACCTGTGTACTTACATAGTAACTAGATGTGTACATAGTATGTAACCACAGTGTAAGTACACATTGGTACATAGTATCTACAGCTGTAATGTTTGTGTAACTACACATATGTAACAACCCACTGAATG
>NW_015638038.1:25839-52926 GCF_001515625.1 Sinocyclocheilus rhinocerous | reverse complement strand
TATAAAATTATATTTGTATATATATATATATATATATATATATATAAACATTAAAGCAATTTTTTTAGCATCATTACTCCAGTCTGAAGTGTCACAATGTAGCAATATGCTTTTTTTTTTTGCTCAAAAAACATTATCAGTGTTGAAAACATTTGTGTAATTTTTTTTTTTTCAGGATTCTTTAATGAATAGAAAGTTAAAACGAACAGCATTTATCTGAAATATAAAGATTTTGTAAAAATAAATACTGTTCAAAAGTTTGGGGTCAGTAAGACTTTTTTTTTTGGACAGAAATTAAAGAAATGAATGCTTTTATTCAGCAAGGATGCATTAAATTGATCAAAAGTGACAGTAAAGACATTTATACTGTTAGAAACAATTTCTACTTCATATACATTTCTATTCATCAAAGAATCCCAAAATTTTTTTTTTTTTCAACATTGACAATAATGTTTTTTGAGCAACAAATCAGCATATTAGAATGATTTCTGAATGATCATGTGACACTGAAGACTGGAGTAATGATGCTGAAAATTTAGCTTTGATCACAGCAAAAGATTACATTTTTAACATGTATTCAAATAGAAAACAGTTATGGTAATAATATTTCACAATAATACTGTTTTTACTGTATATTTGATCAAACAAATGCAGCATTGATAAGCAGAAGAGACTTATGTCAAAAAACATTAAAAAACCTTAATGTTTCCAAACAACTTTGTTTGTGTGTGTATATATACATTTCATATGATATTTTTATGACCTTTGCAATGTACTGATTTGAACCAATGTAATGAACATAGTCAGGTAGGTTACCATGAGATATGATACAAATCAGAGCACGGTCCCTTTTTAGGTGTTTTTTAAGCTTTAATGTGAGTCACTATTACCATTACCTTTCTCCAGATTTTTCAAAGATTTACAAGCACTGCAAATTATTTTGTTTTCAATTTCTTTATTTTTGAGCCTTAAGAAGAATTTTTTTGCAAACTTTTATTTTTTAATTACAAAATAATTAGTTTTGCTCTCAAACAGTATGTTTGATTGAATAAAAAAATACACAAAATAAACTCCATAGGTGTCCAGAATGTTACGCTTTATATTAAGTGAACTGTTCCTGAGGAGTTACAATGTAAGTACACTGGTATTACAGTGGTGCACCAACTCCACCAACTTGAGATCCAACTCCTCCCACTTTACATATCCCTAAACCTACCCATTTACACCCACTGGATCCCATTTCCATCCCAAAACCTACCCATTTCCACCCCCTGGATCCCATTTCCACCCCTAAACCTACCCATCTCCACCCTCTGGATCAAATTGTTCCAATTACTCTTATACATATTGCTGTTACAATATGTAGTGATATATGTCCCTCCACCCCCTGGTCAAATGGTTCCAATTACACTTATACATATTGTTGTTACAAAATGTAGTTATATATGTCCTGTTACACATTTGTACTTACACAAACCATTCGGAGGGTTGTTACATGTGTGTAGTTACAGAAATATTACAGCTCTAAATACTATGTACCAATGTGTACTTACACTGTGGTTACATACTACGTACACATTTAGTTACCATGTAAGTACACAGGTATTAGGGCCACAGTATAAAGTGGGACCAAAAGTATTTTGCGATAATTCACGAGTTCACGCTTACATAGAATTAGCTGAATTATAGTAATGCATATTTGGCGTGCGGTCTGGGGAAGGGCTCCGAGCTCGGGAATGGCCCGAAACCAGAGTACCCCCCCTTATAAGTGTAGTTAGAACTCGAAGTGAGGAGATGGTGTGGTGGAGGGATACTGATAAACCGTCAATGGATAGAGGTAAGTCTGCTGTATTTATACCTTTTGCTGTTGATTAACTTGAGTGCGCTCCTCTTGTGTTAATTAGGCTAAGTATCTGACGTGCTCCTCCCGAACTTTGTTAATAAAACATAATTTCACGAGTTCACACTTACATATAATTAGCTGAAGTATAGTAATGCGTATTTGGCATGCTGTCCTGCGAAGTGCTCCGAGCTTGGGAATGGCCCGAACCCAGAGTACCCCCAAAAAAGCAATAGAGCAAAGAACAGCCACCCGACGAATAAAATAAACCTCCCAAAATGAGCGCTGAAAGACGTCCGGCAAGGAGGACTCTCGCTACGTCCGACGGGAGATCAAGACTCACGGCATCGGACGGGTAAGTCTCGCTTGCGGGCGGCAAGTACAGAAGCCCGACCGGGAGGACTCTCGAGGCATCTGACGGGAGATCAAGACTCACGGCATCAGACGGGTAAGTCTCGCCGGGTGGGGAGAGAGAAAAGGAAAACCCGACTGGGAGGGCTCTCGCAGCATCCGATGGGAGATCAAGATTCAGGACATCGAACGGGTAAGCCTCGCCAGGCGGGGGGAAAAAAAACATGAAGTTTAACTGAGGGGGCTCAGACAGCATTCGGCGGGAGGTCGAGGCTTATGGCGTCGGATGGCTGAGCCTCGCCAACCGTCGGACGGAAGGTAGGGTAGCGTGGCCGGGAGGCTCTCGCCGCATCCGATGGGAGATCAAGACTCACGGCATCCGACGGGTAAGCTTCGCCTAACGTGGGACGGAAAGGTAAAGTTGTGTGGCCGGGAGGGTTTTGCAGCATCCGACGGGAGATCAAGACTCACGGCATCGGATGGGTAAGCCTTGCCGAATGTAGGATGGAAAAGGTAAGGTTGTCTGGCCGGGAGGCTCTCGCAACATCCGACAGGAGATCAAGACTCACGGCATCGGATGGGTAAGACTCGCCGACCGTAGGATGGAAAAGGTAAGGTTGTCTGGACGGGAGGCTCTCGCGGCATCTGACGGGAGATCAATACTCACGGCATCAGACGGGTAAGCCTCACCAGTAGACGAATGGAAAAGCAAGGTTTGTGCAACGGGGAGGCTCTTGCCGCGTTCGATGGGAGTTCAATACTCACGGCACGGACGGGTTAGCATCACCGGTAGTTGAAAGAAAACATATTCACTCGACCGGGAAGGCTCTCGCAGCATCTGACGGGAGTTCAATACTCGCGACATCGGACTGATAAGCTTCGCCGGTAGTCGGACGGAAAAGGCAAGGTTTGCTCGACCGGGAGGCTCTCGCAGCATCTGACGGGAGTTCAATACTCACGGCATCAGACGGGTAAGCCTAGCCGAACGTGGGATGGAAAGGTAAAGTTGTGTGTCCGGGAGGCTCTCGCGGCATCCGACGGGAGATCAAGACTCACGCCATCGGACGGGTAAGCCTCGCCGAACGTAGGATGGAAAAGGTAAGGTTGACTGGCCGGGAGGTTCTCGCAGCATCCGACGGGAGATCAAGACTCATGGCATCGGACGGGTAAGACTCGCAGACCGTAGGATGGAAAAGGTAAGGTTGTTTGGCCGGGAGGCTCTCGCAGCATCTGACGGGAGTTCAATACTTACGGCATCGGACGGGTATGCTTCGCCGGTAGTCGGACAGAAAAGGCAAGGTTTGCTTGACCGGGAGGCTCTCGCAGCGTCTGACGGGAGTTCAATACTCACGGCATCGGATGGGTAAGCTTCGCCGATAGTCTGACGGAAAGGCAAGGTTCGCTCGACCGGGAGGCTCTCGCAGCGTCTAACGGGAGTTCAATACTCCCGGCGTCAGATGGGTGAGCCTCGCCGGTAGTCGACAGAGAAACATATTTGCTCCACCGGGAGCACTCTTGCAGCATCTGACAGGGAGCTCAATGCTCAGAACAATTTGGGTTGTCTAAAAGTGTAGATGCTATGAGGATTACTTTGCATAATTGTTTGACAAATCCAATAAGCTGCTTCTGATAACACGTCATAAAATCTTGGTGCTGCTTTGCATCCGAAGTTAAGCGTACGACAAAATATAATTTCTTGTGACAGCGTACCCCAAATAAGTGCCATGAATCTGGATGGATAGGCATAGCTTTGAAAGCTGTGGTGATGTCGACTCTTGGCAGCCAATTGCTAAGACCCATGATTTTATCATATTGATTGCATGATCAATGTCCTACTATTGAGAGAGAATGTGTCAAGAGGAATCGAGGTGTTTATGCTTGGAAACGTGGAGTTATGCGGAGCTGACAGATCGATTAGAAGGCATTTCTTACCCCAAAATTTTCCTAGTAGCCACTCCAATGGGCTAATGCGAAACTGAGAAGGCGGGGCATCGAAAGGGCTGATCATGAGCCCTCCTTTAATTCACGCCGCCTATGGTGGAAAGCTGAAAAGATTATTTCAGTGAAATGGCTCTATGTAATGAAAAACTCAGAAAAATGGCAACTTTTGATGTCCACATTCAAGGATTTACGATTGCTGTAGCATTTCTGTCGTAAAGAAATGGCCAAATATTAAAGATTAAGTGGACATTTTAATGAAATGTTGTTTAGTCAAACGAGGATTAGATCGCACAGTGACATGTAGAAACGATTGTCGGGCCGTTGGTGCCCTTTGTAGACTTTTGATATAATGCGTATGTACATTATATTGTTTATAATACATTATGTTAATGTATTATAAACCAGGATCTGTGCTCGGATGTTGTGAGCCATTGGAGGTGGCTCCGAGGCAACAGCATTTGGTGGGACGGGCAGTGATGTTGCTATAAAAAGAGAATATTGTGATTTTAAATGAAGTAGAGAGCTGTGAGGAAGAGGAGCAGGGGCCGCAATTGTCAGGGGAGGCAGCCTCACACTTAATATCGGCCTCTGGGGCTTGAGGTGGGAAATTGAGAGAGGCATAAGATAAAAAAATGGAGGAAAAGAAAGAGATGTGTTGGTCTGTGTTGCGAGTGGAGGCAGCCTCATGCTAGTGTCTGCTACAGGAGCTGGAGGCCACTGAAAAGGAAAAAGTGGTTATTAGTAGCGGGAGGAAAAAGACTGAGATGTGTGGGCCTGTGTTGCAAGCGGAGGCAGCCTCGCGCTTGCCTCACCTGCTGTAGCTGTAGGCCACGGGAAGGGAGTCCTGAAGAACGTCTCAGTTACGTCCTGAAGGAGGGAACGGAGACGTCACGTAATGACCGACGAATTGGGATCTTGCTTAGAGAGACCAATCCACTTCGAGTGTAAACTAAATGAGCCAATGCACATTGGCATGCGATAATTGCATCCAGCTGCCGCTGATCACAGTGTGAGCATAAAAAGGCAGCCGGTGCAACGCATACCAGGTTTTCGCTGAGGAGCCGAGCCGGTGACCCGGCCGCTCAGCGGTGGTACAGCAGCTGTGGCGACGGGACGTGACGTCTCCGTTCCCTCCTTCAGGAAACAAGGATTACATACGTAACTGAGACGTTCCCTTTCAGTTGGTCACTACGAGTCACGTCGTGACAGACGAATTGGGATCACTACCAAAGGACCATGGATGCTGCCCCTTCCAGTGTCCTGTGCGAGCCACCTGCGGCCCTTTTTGGTGTAGGCCGGGGCTCGCAACAAGAAGACCAGTCACTGTTGTCATAGCACTACCCACTCAGTAAGATTGGATAACACTGGGAAAACGTACCCGTTCCACTTGGAACAGGAACGTTGTGGAAGCCCCATCCTTCCCAAAGGAGGTTTCGGAAGCAGTTACACATATGAACAACTGTTTAGGTGCATATGGAAGATTAGAGGTGATTGTAACCAATGTTCCCTCTAAGCTGCGCACTTCTTCCACCGCGGCCGTGCAGAAGAAATAATGTGCCGCGCACACGCAAAAATGAGCTGGGAAAGTCATTTGATTGTATTCAAGTAAAAACAAAAGAATTGCAATGATCGGGTAAACCACTATAAAGTTGATGTCGCTATAGAGTTAGAAACGGTGAATCGGGTTTACAGGTTTCATAGAAAGAGAATGATGTGCACCAAATGAGTCGCTGTAGAAACCGAATACTTCAGTGGTTGCGGACGAAATAGCTCAAATCGAGAGCCAATGCAAATGCAATGACGTGAAATAAAACGTCCGTTACACATATGAACAACTGTTTAGGTGCATATGGAAGATTAGAGGTGATTGTAACCCTCTTGGAAATGGCAGAAGTCTGCCAGGGAAACACGGGCTCTGAGGCTATACCATGGACTTTACACATATGGGATCCATTTAGGTCTCTACATATGGAACACAGCCCTCTACCGGTTCTCAAGGATTCATCGAGTGAGGGCCTGGCGCCGGACGCTCCGCCACGTCTGGCTGCCGAGGGGACGGAGGAGCTCGACAGGGCCTACAGTACGGACACTCTGGAGCAGTTTTAGCAAGCCGACACTAAACCGGGGCCTCTCAGTGCCTCTACCCATTTGAGGTGAGAACACAGGATGCCGACTCCACACGAAGGCTATAGAATCTAGCGAACATGTTGGGGGTCGCCCAGCCCGCAGCTCTACAAAAATCTGTCAGCGTGGCACCACAAGCCAGTGCCCAGGAGGATGCAACACTTCTAGTAGAGTGAGCTCACAACCTGAGCGGGCAGGGCACACCCTGTGCCTGATAAGCCAGGGTGATGGCATCCACAATCCAGTCGGCCATCCTCTGCTTAGAGATGGCCTTCCCCTTCTGCCCGCCTCCGTAACAGACAGAGAGCTGGTCTGAGGTCCTAAAGCTTTGTGTCCGGTCTACGTACCATCTCAAGGCTCGGACGGGACAAAGCAAAGCTATGGTTGGGTCTGCCTCCTCCGGGGGTAGCGCTCGCAGGTTCACTACGTGATCCCTGAAGGGGGTAGTAGGAACCTTGGGCACATAGCCGGGCCGGGGATCCGGGGCCTCAGGATTACCTGGGAGTCAGCCGGCCCAAACTCTAGGCACGAATCGTCGACTGAAAATGCGTGCAGGTCACCTACCCATTTGATGGAGGCCAGTGCAAGCAGGAGCAGAGTTTTCATTGAAAGAAATTTAGCTCGACTGACTGCAAAGGCTCAAATGGGCCCTGCTGTAGTGCTTTGAGCACTAGAGACAGTTCCCAAGAGGGCATAGATGGGGGCCGGGGAGGATTTATCCTTCTCGCCCCCCTAAGGAACCGGATGACCAGGTCATGCTTCCCTGCCAACTTCCCTTCCACGGGGTCATGGTTAGCAGCAATCACAGCGACATAGACTTTAAGGGCTCCGAAACGTCTCCAAATCAGCTGGACCGTCTGGGGATGGAGTCTCCATTCTCCTAGGAGCATAGCTCGTGACAGCTCGTCGGCCGTAAGGTTGAGCAGACCCGGAATGTCAATGTAGCAGCAATCGCAGCGACATAGACTTTAAGGGTGGAGGGAGATAGCCTTCGCTCCAACCCTTGCCGCAAAAAGGAAAGCACGACCCTGATCGGTCATCTCCGGGGATTTTCTCGGTGAGAAGAACACCACTCGACGAACAAGTTCCACTTCTAGGCATAAGCGTGTCTCGTAGACGGTGCTCTCGCCGAAGTGATGGTGTCAACTACCTGCTGGGGTAGGTCACCTAGAACCTCCGTGTCCCAACCAGGGACCAGACATGAAGTTTCCAGAGGTCTGGACGCAGGTGCCACAGGGTGCCCCGTCTTCGGCCGTACGGTTGAGCAGACCCGGAATGTGAATGGCACGAAGTGATCTCAGAACCTTCCGACTCCAAAGGAGGAGGTGGCGGTCGAGTTGCGACATGCGACGGGAGCGCAGACCACCTTGTTGGTTGATGTATGCAACAGTCGCCGTGTTGTCCGTTCAGACCAGCACGTGCTTGCCTCGTAAGCGCCCTTTGAGACGGTTCAAGGTAAGGCGCACCTCTAACAACTCTAGGCAGTTGATATGCCAGTGCAGTTGGGGGCCCGTCCACACCCCCGACACTGCATGCCTATTGTATGTGGTGGTGGAGGCATCCATGTAAACCACAGCATGCCTGGATACCTGTTCTAGGGGCACCCCTGCCCAGAGAAACGCAAGGACTGACCACGGGGTGAAGGTTTGGCGACAGGCCGGTGTAACTTGGCCCCGGTGAGTGCCGCGCTGCCACGCCCACCTCGGGACTCGGCCATGAAGCCAGTGCTGAAGCGGTCTATTTTTGATAGACCGCTTCATTAATTGATGTTTTAATTGATAATTGATGTTTTTTGATAATTGATAATTGAGCTTCCGTATGTGGTTCGAGGCAAGTAGAATCAAATGTACTACAACATTTTTTTAAATACTATGCAAACATGCACCCTTGTTATATGTAGTTATTGTGTAAGTGTAACATCTGTGGGCTCTAATTTAAAGTGATCCCTTGTTACCCTCTTGTTACATGTAGTTACTGTGTAAGTGTAACATCTGCGACACACACACACACACACACACAAACAAATCATGTTCTAAATTTATTTTTAATAGGCATACTGTCAATTTTTCCTTTCAGCAGTGGGCAGGAGTCAACGAATTTCTGGAGATCTTTTGCATATTCTTGCAAAGTTGTCCCTGCAGAATATGTGGGAGCAGAAAAGTCCTCCCCCTCTGATGCAGTTTTCACCTGTCAATAGATTTGTTTCAAAGTTATTAACAATGAACTGTATTACATAGTTAAATGCGAGGTCCAAAGACCTTAAGTTAACAAATAATTATTTTTATTATTTAACAAAATTTTAACAGATCTTTTCCAAGAACAGAATGCAGAAAAAACAATTTTGCAACCACTTATACAAAATAAAAAGAACAGTAAACAAGCACACACAAAAACAAATCATGTTCTAAATTTATTTTTAATAGGCATACTGTCAATTTTTCCTTTCAGCAGTGGGCAGGAGTCAACGAATTTCTGGAGATCTTTTGCATATTCTTGCAAAGTTGTCCCTGCAGAATATGTGGGAGCAGAAAAGTCCTCCCCCTCTGATGCAGTTTTCACCTGTGATCACAATTAGACAAAAATACATTGCAAAAAAAAAAAAAAAACTGTTAATACATGTCATGTTTGCATAATGTAAAGAAGTGTTGCACGAAGCTTATATTTAACCAAATATAAAAAATAAGGACTTCTGTGAGGACTCTGTGTCACAGCAATGTTTCAAGGCAAATCTGTAAGACTTGCCAACACTGTGATATGGTAAAGCAATAAATAATAAAATAACAAAGGACTACAAAACTTACACGGGTAACTGGAAAATAACAAACAAGAACTTAATAGAAAAACAAAATAGAGAATATGCAACAGTCAGTAGGTGACAGTCAACTCCACTCTGATGGGTTCCAACTACGGCTGTGCAAATAATCGAATGCGATTTTCATGCGCATCTCGTCAGTAAAGCCGGTTGAGTGATTAGTAGTAAATCTCCAGCACGTGCGTTCAGATGGAGCGGCATTTACTACACAGAGCCGTAGATCACTGAAAAGCTATGCAATATCGTGTTCAAAATCGGAAATGAATCGCCTGCGATTTTGAACGCGATATTGTGTAACTTGTCAGTGAACTGCATCAGAGGGGGAGGACTTTTCTGCTCCCTCATATTCTGCAGGGACAACTTTGCAAGTATATGCAAAAGATCTCCAGAAATTCATTGACTCCTGCCCACTGCTGAAAGGAAAAATTGACAGTATGCCTATTAAGGAAAAATTGACAGTATGCCCATTAAAAATAAATTTAGAACATGATTTGTTTGTGTTTGTGTGTGTGTGTGTGTGTGTGTGTTTACTGTTTTTTTATTTTGTATACGTGGTTGCAAATTTGTTTTTTCTGCATTCTGTTCTTGGAAAAGGTCTGTAAAAATTTTGTTAAATAATAAAAATATTTCTTTGTTAACTTAAGGTCTTTGGACCTTGCATTTAACTATGTAATACAGTTCATTGTTAATAACTTTGAAACATATCTATTGTAGCATAACTAAAATGGTTTAATGTTACACTTACACAGGAACTACATGTAACAAGAGGGTAACAAGGGATCACTAACTACACGTAACAAGAGGATAACAAGGGATCACTTTAAATTACAGCCCGCAGATAGAGCAGCATGTATGTACGTGATTGTGTTTTTGAGAAAACAACGTTTATGCGTGCTTAGTGAAAAACTAAAATGTTAAAGTCACTGAAATAAGGCCATAAAACACATTACATAACATTTGTTCACAAGACTTTTGAGAACTGGATCTTGAAGTCGAGAGTTTTTGCTTCAAAATGATGTGAAAATCATCTTACTCACTCATTCACAGAAAACAATAAATTGATTTAAATTTTCTAAGACATATTTTGTGTAGAAAAGGAATATGCGAGGGGGCATGAATGGTCATGGATAATGTGTAGAAAAGGTATATGCGAGGAGGCGTGAATGATCATGCATAATGCTGTGATTCACACCTGAGAAGACAAAGGCCCGGATAATGAGCTGCATAATGAGCCTTTCAGTCAGGTGTGTGACTGAGAGGGAATTGCTACAAGACAGGATGTGAGGAAAAAAGAAATTTATATTTTTTGTTTGTAGTTTATTTAGAATATATATAACTATCACATACAATAACTTGAGATTCACTTGAGAGTGCAGTTAAACAGTTTATTAGACAAGACACAAGTTAAAACACAAGAGTCAAGACGTCATGGGTGCAATATCCAAAATATCCAAAACAGCGGCAGGAAACTTGAACAACATTTTGAAGAGACTCATGGGAGTGTGTGCATCACATGGTCTCAGCTGTGGTCCAGGTTCCTGTGTTGGAAGGTATCTCAGAGTATGTGGAACATGTCAACATCAGTCTCTGTTTTCCATGACCGATAAAAAAATAAAAAAGCAAGCATGCTGTTTACACAGACTACATTATTAACATTATTGTGATGTTCACTGATACTAGTGAATCTCGCTGGCTCTCTCGCAAATAAGTGAATCCCACTTGCTCTGTGTTGCAAGGCATGTGACTGGCTGTTTGCCACTGATGTCACACATTCATGTGCACGCGCTCCACAAACTCAGGATCAAAGCCTGAGTTGACAAAGAAAGTTGATGATCAGCATCGTGGTACCAACAAAGCCGGATTGATCAAAGCCTGAGTTGACAAAGAAAGTTGATGAACAGCATCATGGTATAACAAAGCCAGATTGAAGTGGTTTGGTTTTGTCAACTCAAAACTAATCCTGTAACTCTGAATTTGTTCATCTACCATCATGGTACAGGCCCCAGATAGCACTCTGAATCACCGTTAGGTTCAAAGTTCCTCTGGTAACGAGGGACACCCGGAGCAGCGGACTACTTCAAAGGAGAACTAAATGGAGACAGAAAATCGTTTCCGAGATCGGCGGACAGCTGATGGACTCTTAGGTATTTAGTTTAATTTTATTTTGCTCTTCGGAGTGAAGGGGACAATTCTGAGTTTGCTTAAGTGGCCACAACGCACCCGAGCAACGTTCACGGGGGGATTTGCGCACTTAAGAGTGAGTGAGTGAGTGAGTGTTTGTGAGTGGGCCCACGATTATTTTGTTCAGTACCACCTTAAACGTTTGGGTGTGTAAGTATACTAATTCTGTAATTTGTTGACTTGAGTTAATACATAAAATGTACACAATTACCAAGAGTCACATACTTATTTGAGTATGTAGGCCTACTTTAAGTGAACGAGACTCATTTGTACTGGGTCATCCTCTGGTGTTAGCAGTTGTAATATTATATGTAGGCCTAATATTGGGTGTTAGTTAACTGAAACTCTCCTACATTGTGAGTATTAGACAAATTCAAGTCATTTATTTGTGTGGGGAATTTTCATTTTTGGGTGAATCATACCTTTAAAGTGACAGACACATCCATGCTTCTAAAGGTATCGGCCTATTGTTTTATTAAAATTTGGATAGTCTGTTAAATACCATGGGTTATCTTAATATATTGATTAATGACATTGTACTATAATCTAGACACTTCTTTGTGAAGACAGTGGCATAATACAGTGAAATAATATGTGCTTTAGCCATATAAATACAGTTGTCATGTGTGTGGGTAAAATTTACCCGCTGGCGCTTTTAGGTATACAGCGACCTCTGGCTGTTCTAGTGTTAAATTACAGCCCACAGACTTATACAATAACTACATATAACAGGGGTGTATGTTTGCATAGTAGTTAAGAAAAATGTTGTAGTACATTTTATTCTACTTGCCTCGAACCACATACGGAAGCTCAAGTGCACCAACAGCACTACAGCTATCAAAAACATAAATTATACAGTAGATATACATGTGTTGTGTATTATGATGTTATATTTATATGTTAAATCCTGGGAGCAGCTGGAAACAGGTCATCTAGTTTTCCACTGTATTGCACCTTGACGGTACAATGCTGCTGATGGACCCGCTGCTGAGATGACCATATGCAATGCTCTTTCATCAGGTAAATTTTCATATGGAAATTTCTAAACCAAATCATAGCAGAAACTCATTACATCATTTCCCCATACTTTATAATATCCATGATCTCACATAAAGAAACACTAGTAAATACGATAGCATATGAAGAGTTCATTTGCCGTGCATTATTCTCCACATATAGCGCGATCTGAACCCTAAACACGTTTTGTCAAAAAAGCCGGTTTTGTCCACATTCAAGGCATCACGAGTTCATGTTTTACTGCAGAAGCCGACAAGCTCCCTTGTTGTTTTTGAACAACAAGATTCAAGATCTTGCACAAAACACCCTACAGGAAATGCCGTTTTTCACTGATGAAATAATAGGTGAAACAAAGCCAAGTAAGGAAGACAGACTAGAAAAGCGGAGAAAATGGGTGTCAGATTTAATCAATACCTCAGAGCATTTTGATTTTGAGTTGGAAGAACCAGAACTTGATGAGGCAGGCTTGAGCATATCTAATGAACTAGCAAAGCTGCAGAAAGATGATGCCACATTGGCAGAATGCTTTGGAAAAGTTTGTAAAGAAACTGCTGTTGGTTTGTTGTGTGGTAAGATGTTTTTGATAAAGTGAGGTCTCCTTTACAGGCAGTCTAAAGAAGATGGTACACAGTTGGTGGTACCAAAGCTTTATCGCAAACAAGTGGTAGAACTTGGTCATTCTGTTCCATGGTCAGGGCATTTAGGGTTCATGAAAACCCTGATGAGAATTTCAAAGAGGTTCTATTGGCCTGGCATGTATAGCGAGGTGAAGGACTATTGTAAAGCTTGTCCTGAATGTCAGTTTTCAGTGGGCAGAACACCCACTGTAGCACCGCTTGTGCCAATTCCTGCAGTCAATATACCATTTGAGAGAATAGGGGTGGATGTTGTTGGACCGGTAGAAAGAAGCCAGAAAGGGAACAGATTTATTCTGGTGATTTGTGATTATGCAACCAGATACCCTGAGGCATATCCCATGAGAGAGGTCACAGCAAATCAAGGTGCAACCGCACTTCATTTTTTCTCACATGTGGGTATACCTAAAGAAATATTAACTGCTTGACGGTACAATGCTGCTGATGGACTCGCTGCTGAGATGACCATATGCAATGCTCTTTCATCAGGTAAATTTTCATATGGAAATTTCTAAACCAAATCATAGCAGAAACTCATTACATCATTTCCCCATACTTTATAATATCCATGATCTCACATAAAGAAACACTAGTAAATACGATAGCATATGAAGAGTTCATTTGCCGTGCATTATTCTCCACATATAGCGCGATCTGAACCCTAAACACGTTTTGTCAAAAAAGCCGGTTTTGTCCACATTCAAGGCATCACGAGTTCATGTTTTACTGCAGAAGCCGACAAGCTCCCTTGTTGTTTTTGAACAACAAGATTCAAGATCTTGCACAAAACACCCTACAGGAAATGCCGTTTTTCACTGATGAAATAATAGGTGAAACAAAGCCAAGTAAGGAAGACAGACTAGAAAAGCGGAGAAAATGGGTGTCAGATTTAATCAATACCTCAGAGCATTTTGATTTTGAGTTGGAAGAACCAGAACTTGATGAGGCAGGCTTGAGCATATCTAATGAACTAGCAAAGCTGCAGAAAGATGATGCCACATTGGCAGAATGCTTTGGAAAAGTTTGTAAAGAAACTGCTGTTGGTTTGTTGTGTGGTAAGATGTTTTTGATAAAGTGAGGTCTCCTTTACAGGCAGTCTAAAGAAGATGGTACACAGTTGGTGGTACCAAAGCTTTATCGCAAACAAGTGGTAGAACTTGGTCATTCTGTTCCATGGTCAGGGCATTTAGGGTTCATGAAAACCCTGATGAGAATTTCAAAGAGGTTCTATTGGCCTGGCATGTATAGCGAGGTGAAGGACTATTGTAAAGCTTGTCCTGAATGTCAGTTTTCAGTGGGCAGAACACCCACTGTAGCACCGCTTGTGCCAATTCCTGCAGTCAATATACCATTTGAGAGAATAGGGGTGGATGTTGTTGGACCGGTAGAAAGAAGCCAGAAAGGGAACAGATTTATTCTGGTGATTTGTGATTATGCAACCAGATACCCTGAGGCATATCCCATGAGAGAGGTCACAGCAAATCAAGGTGCAACCGCACTTCATTTTTTCTCACATGTGGGTATACCTAAAGAAATATTAACTGATCAGGGCACTAATTTCATGAGTCATACCCTGCAACATGTCTATCAATTACTGGGTATCAAGAGAGTTCGTACTACTCCTTACCACCCCCAGACTGACGGTCTGGTAGAGCGATTTAATCAGACCCTAAAGAGCATACTGAACAAGTTTGTTTCAGAGACTGGCAAGGACTGGGATAAATGGTTGCCCTATCTCTTATTTGCTTACTGTGAAGTCCCCCAAGCATCCACTGAATTTTCGCCTTTTGAACTGCTTTTCGCCCATCAGGTTAGAGGTCCACTGGATGTGCTGAAGGACAGTTGGGAAGCCAACGACAAGCTACGTAAGCAGAACATCCTCTCATACATCCTTAAAATGAGAGAAAGGCTGCAACGAGTTACCACCATGGCCCAGGAGAGCAAGTCTTGTTATTACTTCCAACATCAGACAACAAACTTCTAGCAAAATGGCAAGGTCCGTTCCAGGTAAAAAGGAAAGTTGGTTCAATGACGTATGAGATTGAAATTCCATCGAGTCAACAACCCTTGCAGATCTTCCACGTTAACATGCTGAAAAAGTGGCATGAACAAGCTTCCCAGCCAGAGCCGACGGCAAATGCTGAAAAGGAGCTGCTGGTGAGAGTAGTTCAGGAGGAGGATGAAGTGGAAGAGCAGTACTTACCTGTTCATCAGGACTATTGTTCTTTGGATTTGCAACATCTGAATGCGGAGCAGAGGGGACAACTGCTGGAGAGCATCCCTCGCCAACTATTCCTGGAGACACCTGGTAAGACAGACCTTGTGCAACATCACATTTACCTTAAAGACAGTAAACCAATTCACCAACATGCTTATAGAGTGCCGGAGAAACTGTTACCCACAATGAAACAGGAGATTGAGACAATGCTGAAACTGGAAGTCATAGAACCGTCATCCAGCGAGTGGAATAATCCCATCGTCCTGGTTCCAAAGAAGCAACATTTATTAATGTAAACATTTATTAATGTTTACATTAATAAACAAAATGTATTAATGTAACTTTCCAATCGATAATGATGTCCTTTAGAACAGTATTCTGAATGATGTTAAAAATAGGGTGCCCCTGATAGCCAAACAGGTGCTAGCAGTCAACTAGGTTAATAAAGACAAAACTCTTTAGCGTATTTACAGATGAAACTGACCTGCACCTGAAGCCCTGAACAGGCATTTTTGCTACATTTCGCTGCTTCTTCTGGCCGCTTCCTCTCCTTCATCTGCTTGGACTTCAGAAAACTCAATGCAGTGAGTAAATTTGACCCGTACCCCATGCCCAGAGTAGACGACTTAATAGAAAAACTTGGTAGCGCAAAGTTTCTTACAACACTGGACTTATGTAAAGGCTATTGGCAAATACCATTGAGCCCAGATAGCAAGGAGTTAACAGCTTTTAAAACTCCTTTTGGACACTACCATTTCCGGGTCCTTCCTTTCGGGCTTCACGGAGCACCTGCTACCTTTCAAAGAATGATCGACCAGATTCTATATTATTATATTATTATCTACAGTAAGACCTGGGAGGAGCATCTACAGCATCTGACAGAGGTACTGGAAAGAATAAAATCAGCAGGACTTACCATTCGTCCAGACAAGTGTGCTATGGCCAAAACGGAAACTACTTACCTGGGATATAAACTAGGACATGGAGTTATTCGTCCTCAAGTCGGGAAGATTGAAGCCATCAAGCATGCTGAGTGACCTACTTCAAAGAAGCAGGTACGTTCTTTTCTGGGCCTAGTTGGATGATATAGACATTTCATCCCTCACTTCTCTGCAAGAGCAGTAGCTCTTACTAACCTTACAAAGAAGGATAAACCCAATAAGATTGATTGGACTGCAGAGTGTGAAAGTGCTTTCAAGGATTTGAAAGATGTGTTGTGCAAAGAACCTGTTTTGCAGAGTCCAAACTTTGATCAGCCATTTACAGTACAGACTGATGCTTCAGAGTGTGGTTTGGGAGCTGTACTTCTGCAAGGACAATCTGGTGAATTGCAGCCCATTGCCTATATTAGCAGGAAACTTCTTCCAAGAGAAGTCCAAGGTACTCAACAGTAGAGAAAGAATGTTGCTGTGAAATGGGCTTTGGACTCTTTTAGATACTAACTGTTGGGTAGAAAGTTCACCCTAGAGACTGATCATCAGGCCTTAGTTTGGTTGGGCCGCATGAAGGACACTAATGCCCGTATTACACGCTGGTTTTTAGCTATACAACCCTTCAGGGACGGACTGGGATGCAATTTCAGGCCGGGAAATCTCACACTCATCCAGGCCACACAGCAAAAAAGAGGCCAAAATGGTACCTTTTGGGGTACAACAGCTTGTCACTGGAGCAGTACCCTTAAAAGAACATCTTTGTACCTTTTTTCTACCCCTAATAGGTACATATTAGTACCTTATAGTCAGTGGTGTAGTGGTGCCTGGAGAAGTGGGTATACTCTTAATTTATGCCCCCATTTTTTTAAGTGGCCCAGCAAAGGATGAACGGCCTGTGTTATAAACAGTGACATGTAAGAGTCAAGACTAGTCTTGCATATTTAGTTCACCCCAAAATGGGCCAATAGTATTTGCACATTTTCACTTTCTGTAACTTCTGCTACTTGACTTACTGGAGTAAGGATCATTATGAAATTAATATTAGCCACAAAAGAGGTGCAGATTTTGCAATAAATAATTAAAATGTAAAAAAATTACATAGACTGCAACAACATTTTGTCAGAACCTCTAGTAGACAAGCTATTTTGTTTAGTTATCTGTAGGAGAATCATGATCTCTATTTGATACCAAAAAAAGAAAAGAAAACGTGATCACTTTATCCAGAATTGTGCAGCTCTACTCCTATGTTTGACTGACTGTTTCTCCCATGGCATACAGTGACGGACAAATTGTAACCCCCTGCCTACTCCCCCCATACCTTTTACAATTTATGTATAGTCTATACTATATAGTGCAAAAAAAATAAAAATAAAATAAAATAAAATAAATTATAATAACATTGTTTAGAGCATTTTTAGTACAATTAAGCACTAGCCAAGCTGCGATATCAAACAGGACCACAAGGAGACGCCAAAAGATCACTAAACCTACTGCCTTGACCTGACTGTACAGACTACTATACGGATCCATTCAGAATCTAAAAAACACCTTCAGGCTTCAGCAGCGTCCATTATAAAACACTCGTGCTTTTAAGCCAAATACACGCTGAAAATAATAATTCTGGAGGTGACTCTAAGCCATCTCTAATGAAACCGGTCGGGTTTTCTCTGTAGCTGTTTTGAATTTAGGCTACAGTTTGAAGGCATTCGTTTACTGGATCCTTGGACTGAAAAGTTTACAGGAGTTTACTGGTTTAAAAAATCTGATCGCAAAAACATTATTTTCCTTTTTAATGTATTGTTTTCATTATAATGTACTGATTCAAAGTAGTAGTCAATAATTAAATATTATTTTATCACTCTTCGCGCCTCCCCTGACATGCACTCGCACCCCAGACCGACTCCGCTTGCATTCACATGATTTGTCGAAATGAGAGGCGGGCGCGGGCGCAATCATCAATCAAATTTAAAGGGAAGCCGGTGCATCCTGACCGCATCATTGTCTTTACTGGGTGTGTTTAGGGAATATTGGCATTTAATTACATGTGATTTGATTAGCTAGTCATGGTGGACTGTCATGATTTTGGCTAATGCAGGACACTAATGAATGATGTACATCAGAGGGGATTTAGAAGTGGTTATACGCAAAGCCGACTGATAAAGAAGTGGGTATACGCCGTATATCTGCATATACCCTCCACTACACCACTGCTTATAGTAATTCGTACACATAAGGTACTAATATTTACCAAATAGGGGTAAAAGGCAAAAATACGTCTTTTTAAGGGTACTGCTCCTGTGACAAGCTGTTGTTCCCCTAAAAGGAACAATTTTGGCCTATTTTTTCTGTATATAGCCTATTGACCCACTACAAATTCTAAAACCACAGATAACCCTATTATTTAAATGGCCATCATATAAAAATGTCTAAATCCTTGGTCTGGGGCCCTGAAAAATAATTAAAGGTTGTCTCTTGAACTGCACCTTCACTTCCCTTTTTACTTTTCTTCATTTTCCCCAATATCTCTGTCTCTCCTTTTTTTATTGTACCTGTCACTTCTTCACCAGCAGGTCTACTGTTATGAACAGAACTGTCCACCTTGTTGCAAAAAGACCAGCTCATTGCAATTTGTTATCACAGAATGTTATTTATCTTAAAATGACTTAAATACCCGAGATTTAACAAACCTATATTTCATACAAATATATCAAACAATTTTCTAAAGTGCATAAAAGTAAAAATCAGTACAATATCTTAAAAAAAATAAAATAATTCCTAATACTGAACAATATTGCATTATAGGCTGTGATATTTTTGTGTTGCTGTCTGCTCAAACTCCCTCCCTTCCTATACAATAAATCCATGAGAATGTCTGTCTGCTAAATTTATTAATGTAACTTTCCAATCGATAATGATGTCCTTTAGAACAGTATTCTGAATGATGTTAAAAAGAGGGTGCCCCTGATAGCCTAACAGGTGCTAGCAGTCAACTAGGTTAATAAAGACAAAACTCTTTAGCGTATTTACAGATGAAACTGACCTGCACCTGAAGCCCTGAACAGGCATTTTTGCTACATTTCGCTGCTTCTTCTGGCCGCTTCCTCTCCTTCATCGAGTCCCGCGCATCGACTCTGTTCGAAACCATCGTTTGAAGCGCGGAACAGACGTGAGCCGATTTGTATAGCGCAGCGCTGCCTGTCAAGACTAACCGATTTATGATTTATTATCGAATGAAAAAATCGGAAATTATCACTTTGGTACATTGAGAAGGCAAAAATATAAAATATTAATAATAATAATAATAAAAACCCAAAACAAACAAACAAACAAAAAAAAAAACAGGGCAGCGGGCCAAATCAGCCGCCAGGCCACCGGGAATTCGCCGGTGCTCCCGGTGGCCAGTCCGGGCCTGTAACCCTTTGACTTTGAGGTGTTATATCGGTCTGGTCCTGAAAACTGTGGGGCTGATTTTCTCTCTAGGACACCACAGGGGGTGTCAAAGGGAAGGGGGAGAAAATGTCACGGAGCAACCCCGTGATCATGAACAGACTGTATGCACGTACACCATATCTAGCACACACACATACACTGCACGCAGCATTAACACGGACTGTTTGCCGGCACTGAAATCATGTATACACGGACCTGTATAATGCCTGTGAGTGTTCGAATGTATTGTGTATTATGTGTTTAAGATATGTGAGGGTACAATGTGTATTTTGTTTATTATGTGTAGTGGATTTATGCACAACGTGTTGGGTAACATTAGCCGCTACATTGTTCATTCATTTTCATTATAAATAACCACAATACACATCTTAAAGTCTTTATTTAAGATTAGGTCACACAGTATAATACATATAACTTACCTGCTTGTAATACTCCAGTGGCCAAACCTGAATTCTTCTTCTTCTTCTTATGATGTTTAATGGCGGTTGGCAAACCAGCTTTTGGTGCATATTCCGCCACCTACTGGGATGGAGTGTGAGGCGATGATATCAAGGGAAATGCTAATTAAAAAAAAAAATAATAAAATTTTTTAATAAATAAATACATAAATTAAAAAAAAAACTTCTACCTATATTTTATTATATAAATTTGTTATTTTCAAAAAATGTATAAGAGCTTTATAACCTTTATGAGAACTGTTTAACACATTCTGTACATAGAATTAATGCCGGCAGATTTTAATTCCTCTTTTAACTGTATGCATTCCTTTTCATATGCCCTACAGTTAATCAGCACATGCTCCACAGTTTCTGGAAGTCCACAATGATTACATTGACCAGATTCGTGTCTTCCTATCATCTGGAGTGATTTATTAAGAGTAGAGTGTCCAATTCTCAATCGCGATATAACTGTATCATCCCTGTCATCAGATGTGCTTAAAACATTAGTCACATTTAAATGCAGACTCAAAACTCATCTCCATTTTTCTGATCATTCCCCATACATCGCTGATGTCTACATTTTCACCAATTCTATCACAATACTCTCTCCAATGCTTTCTTTTAGCTACACGGATAACTTTCCTTACCGCTGCCTGTGCTCTCTTATATGCAATAAAGTCATCAAAAGAATATGACTTTTTAACTCTCCTTAATAACCTATTTCTTGTTTTAACTACTTTACTACACTCATCAGTCCACCATGGCACATTTTTCTTTTTCTGCCTACCTATACTTTTACCTATTACATCTTCTGCAACCTCACAAAGAATTTCGCAAATTGTATTATTATATTGCTCTACATCATCTATATTACTGTTTAAACTTTGTAATCTTGGTTCACATTCACACTGAAATGCATTCCAATCTGCTGCTTTAATCTTCCATCTAGGAACCCTTTCTATGTCTGTTTTTGAAACTTCTAATCCTATTTTACAATAAAGAGGAAAATGATCACTTCCTATTAAATTTTTTTCTAATACTTTCCACACACTATCTTTAGCTAAACATTCGGACATAATTGTTAAGTCAATAGCTGAATATTTACTTTTGGATATATCCAACCTAGTATAACTCCCATCATTAATGCACACTAGATTTTTCATTTCTAAGAGTTCTTCCACTGCTCTTCCATTATGATCTGTGTGCTCACTACCCCATAATGTATTGTGTGCATTAAAATCACCACACCACACCTCACTATGGCTACCTTCTCCCCCTATATTTGTCAGTGTTTCACTATTTAATCTTTTACAGGGATTATAAAAATTGATTATTCTAATTTTTTGTGATCCTGACCAAACTTCTACTATCACTGATTCACATTCTTCCCTTACATTCACTTGCTTATAGGCTATATCAGTTTTAATGAATGTTACTACTCCACCACCATTTCCAACTTTCCTGTCCCTTCTAACTGCTGTGTATCCTTGTAAAACAAATTTCAAGTGTGGTTTGAGCCAAATTTCTTGAATACAAATTACCTGAGGTGTAAAACTACCATCTGAAATACATTTTTTAAATTCCTGACCATTTTCTATCAAACTTCTAGCATTCCACTGAAGAATAATTAAGACCATTAAGATCCACCACATGCTGTTTGTGTATTTGAGATCTGAACCTTTAATTTCTCATTTACTTGTTCCACCGTTACTCCTTCCACATCCAAATATTTCCCAGCTGCCCTCAGGATTATTCTGATTCTTTCTGTTCGACTTTCTGTTTGTGCTGAGCAATTGACGACTTCTGCCATAAATGCAATGAATGACATCTTATCAATCAACATTGTATTGTCATTTACTCTTCTACTGCTTACTTGTTCATCCACTGTATAGGATTTTTCCACCAGATCTGCTTTCCCTGCACTCGTCTTCAGATTTTTTTGGACACGCTTTAAAGCTTCCACATATGATACTCCTTCAGATACTCTTATATTTTGCGCTTTCACAGCATCCTTTCTAACTTTACATCCTCCATAACCCGCACTATGGTTTTCTCCACAATTACAACATTTTGGGTTCACTCCATGCCCACACTTTCCGTACTCGTGCTCTCCTCCACATCTAGCACAACGTTGTTTTCCATTGCATACTGCAGCTACGTGACCAAACTTCTGACGCTTAAAGCATCTTATAGGTGGGGGAATATACGGTCGTACCACGTAAATCAAATGTCCTAGATACACTTTCTCAGGTAATTTTTCCGCATCAAATTGAATCATTACCGAGAGGCTATCTACCTTTTGTTCATTTTTGACATATTTAAGTCTCTTCACATCTTCTACTACTGCCCCTGATAGATTTCGTTTGATAGACTCAACTGAAACATCAGTTGATATCCCTGTTATCACTCCTTTCACCCATTTCCTTTCCTCCATTATTGTACACGATACTTTTATTCCCAGCAGAGATTTTAGTCCTACTGCAGCTTTTTGCTGCTTCTTGTCATGACACAACAACAGTCATCTGCCATCTCTCACCCTCTTTGCACTATCAATCTTGCCAACCGCTTCTTTCAGAGCTTTAGTTATTTTAATTGGGTTCAACACATTAGCCGATTCCGCAAGAAATTTAAGCATTACCTTGTACTCCTCTTTCGGTCTACTAACCTGTTTCCTTTCTCTTTCACTATCTGATCCAGATGTTTGATCCCTCATTTTTTTCCTTTTACGATTTTCCACTAAAGTCCAATTACTATTTTCAGTACTTTCTAATTCCCCGCCATCCATTCCATCCGTCTCCGGATCACTTCCTGAATTTACGCAACTTCCTTCCATCACCACCTCAGTCACACCCCAGTGTTGCCACCGCCATATCCTGCCAGGGAAAATCCGCCTGTCCCAAACCTGAATCGTTTTAAACCTAAAGTATTCAAGCATGGTGGACACACCGTCTGAATGGGAGAAACCATGTTGGGTATGATGTCACTTGGGGGGGGTTCCAATGTACCTGTAAAACAAGGTTTACATTTGTTCATCCATATGTTGTATTTTTATATTGTGATTTGTGGAATTTATACTTGAATAGATGCTGTGTTACACCTGGCTCAAAGATGTAACATTAAGGAAGACGACACGGCGGAATAACTTAAAACATAATATTACAACGAAATATAACCAAAATCAACAATCACAAAAGTCAGTCGGCCTGTCAGTAATATCAATCAGTATGAAATGCAGGTGAATGGATGCACAAAGTGAAGTGTGGTCAGCGCTAGTGAATGGATGCAAAATCAAAACATAACGCCACAAAATTGGAGCGCGGCTCTGGCAAACTGCTCAAGCAACAGAAGAGCAGCCACCCTGACGAACTCTCGCACCAGGTTTAAATAACAGCCATGATGAGCATCAGGTGCGCTCCAGTCACACTCCAGGTGCGCTCCAGTCACACTCCAATCACAGAACCTGCCACAGAGAAAAAGAGACCAAAACACCCAAACCAACACAACTCAATCCTAACAATATGCATAATGTGATCAGAAGTGCATATGTAAAGAAGTAAGCTTACCTGTAGATTGGTACATCCCGGGGTGTGGCCTAGACTATAAAATGGCTGCCGGAGTTGTACATGTGGCTCATCACTCATCATGGATGAGGGTCAGGTTGGTTTGTGTGGAAGGAGCAAGCAATAGAAGCTTGTGCTAATGAAGTTTATTAACCAAACTACCTAACTGTTGTTGTGACTATGGTCCAACAAAAAGACTTGTAAATATTGTTTTTTTATATATATATAGTTTTTTTTGTTGTTTTTGCTGTGGGATCTACACTGTCTGTACAATAAATTCACCTCAACTGGAATTTCCTGTCGCCATGGTCTTATTATGCCTCCGACCACAAGTGCAATCTCTAACAATGTTTTGATTATCATTGTGAATCAAATTCATAGGGCCCTATCATACACCCGGCGCAAGTGTTTTTGCTAGTTTCAGCCCGACGCAGTTCTCATTTTCCCGTCCTGCGCCACGTTGTTTAAATAGCAAATGCATTTGCACCCATTTGTGCGCGCATGGGAGTGCTGGTCTAAAAAAGAGGTGTGTTCAGGCGCATTGTTGGCGCGTTGGTATTTTGAGGAACTGAAAATAGACTGCGCCATAGACCAACTCAAACCTGGTCTAAAGTCTGGCGCAATATTTTTTTCTTTTTTATTTAAAGAGCGCGTTAGTAATATGCGCCTATAGGTGGGTGCACAACGCGCGCACACTTTGCTTATTACACACACAGGGACGCGCAACAGCAAACATTTTTAAAAATGAAAAATTACATTCCGCCATGTAAATAGCGAACCCGCCATGGTGTGAGCGCAACTGGCTTTTAAAGGGGATGGGAGATGAGACTCTGATTGGTTTATAGCACGTTACGCCCCAAAAACACCCATTACTCATTAAGAGAATAGGGACAACCCGTTTAGACCATGCGCCCGGGCACGCCGACCGTTTTCCCATTGTTAAACTAGCAAAAGTGGATTCGGACACGCCTTTTTTCATAGTCTTTTTTCAGCTTTTTGTTCAAAATGTTGTTTATTTATTTATTTATTTTTATTTATGAAATTTACCCACATTCAAGTGTTTACAAAAAAAAGAATGCATGAAGCTAGTGTAATGAATTTTAACTCATTTGTAATTGTAGGGAATTAATTATTATTAATTCATTCAGGTTTTGATAGGACTCGGATCTGAAAATTCGAAGTTCACCTGATTAAACCGATTTCAAATTTGTTATTTTACACTTTAAATCAAGGGTCGTCCCGCGAGCCGTGACCTCAGTATATTTTAACAAATTATGTATATTCTCCCTGGCCACGGGTTAATACAATTATGATAATTTGTAAGCTCTTAGAGAGGTAACGTAATCTTTTTGGCAAAGGTTTTAACCTTTTAACCTGGCTATTCTAGATTACATCAAAACTAAGCTAAAACACACATACACACACACACACGCACATATACAGTTTCTTAGAATGAGAGTTGACAGAGTTGCATGAATTTTCGTATTCTAACTCGTTTTCACGAGTGATTTAAATTCACCTGAGAGCATTCACAAAGCAGAGAATCTTAGCTTATGTTTACTGCTTAAAGTAGCTCGACACCAGTTCAGCAGAGATAAGATTTTGTTCGTTTACTTGCGTTCTGCTTGGTTGACAGCTGAAAAGCTGAGTCGTTCCTCGTGGCTGCTGGATGGCTGCTGGAGGGAAATTCCTTCGCTGATTGGCTGTTGCTTTGACGCCGGAATGACGTTTGGATGACGTTCTTTGGGGAAGCCCTCGTTGGGTTGGTTGGTTGCCGGGTTACGGAAGAGGCTTGAGCAGTCCTGCTTAAAGTCTGAGTTTGCAAGACTTTGCGTTCTGCCGAGTTACGAAGCTTCAATTGAAGTGTTTGAGTTCTTAGATGGTCTCGCTTGTGCGATGTTACGGCGTGGGGCGCTTTGTCGCGCTCACCAAGGTGAAAGCCAAAGTTCTTTGAGTGAGAGAGCGAGCCAGCGAGCAAGAGCGTTGTGTCCGTTTTAAGCAGGCTGACCTTTGGTCCGCCCCACGACGCGATCTTCCAATCGGACGCTGTTGCAGGGCTTAGCCACGCCCTGTGTTGTTCCTTTTTCTTATGCACAAGTCACATGCTCCGTGGGGCGTATTTCTGGAAGTTTTAAATAACTTCTGATAAAGTATTATCACCAGAGAATGATACATAATATAAAAGTTTCACTAACACCAATGTTCGGCGAATAAGACAAGCTTTCACCCGATATTAAACTTCACATCTCTTACACGCATATTAAATGCTTTGTCTGCTAAAACGAGTTATAAGGCATATTAAAATATCATGGTTTCAATAACACAACACACATATATATATATATATATACGGCATAACACATACAGTGGATACATTTTCACTACTTATGAGTTTTAAATGCTTGTCTGTTAAAATCGTCATGCAAGGTTCTGTTTCTTTTGTTGTAACATAAGGACGCGGGTCCGTTGGGGTTTCAGGAAGCAGATGTGATGGGAGTCATGTGTTAGTCACGTCTAGATCGGGCCTGAGGGCACTAGTTAATTTACTGTCCTTTTCCTGTTTTGGGATATAATAGTTCCGTCCCTTGGTCGTCCCAAGACATCGTGGTTTCTATATGTTGTGAACGAACCTTTTCAGTCCTTGATACAAAGAAAGCTTTGTTGTCTCTTGATTGAATCAGTCTTTAATCACTCCTCTGAGTAGATGACGACACGACCGGCAGGAAGTCGACCCAGAATATTGGAATCATGTGCTGGGTGATTAGCAAACCTCATGATGGCTGATATCAGTGTCCGTTCATATTTAGAAATCCCTACATATATCCCCCTTTTGCGCGGTGAGGTTCCCATTGCGAACGTCGGCGGGCACTGGAACAAGAGGCAGAGAGAACAGACACACACAAGACACAAACAACATCTCCATCACTGACTGAATCCTGGTGCGGGACATGGGTAATTTGGGAATGGTCAGGTTAGAAACTTGAGAAGACATAGGGGTGCATTATTTAGGATTACTTGTATCATTATTGTGTCATTTAGATTGCTCTAATTGTCAGAGCTTCAACGAGGCGGTATAGGCGTAATCTCAATTGATACAAAGAAAGCTTTGTTGTCTCTTGATTGAATCAGTCTTTAATCACTCCTCTGAGTAGATGACGACACGACCGGCAGGAAGTCGACCCAGAATATTGGAATCATGTGCTGGGTGATTAGCAAACCTCATGATGGCTGATAGGGGCATAATAGTAGTGTCCGTATATGATAGAAATCCCTACACTAGAATAAAATATTTTTGTTTACAAGCAAATACCGTTCTTTCTTTTGATGTTTGTATGTTCAGATAGCATATTCATATAACAAAATGTATACAAATTAATACCTAAATAGGGACATAGTAGTATACTTAAAGTACGATGTAAAGTTACATGTAAAACTTACGAGTATACTTGCAGTATAAAACTACTAAACTAGTAGTTTACTGAGACTATACTTCAGAATGTACTAAAAATGCTACAAGTATTTAATTAGTAAACTATCAGTATACCTATAAGTTCACTTTTAGTATAGTTGCAGTACAAACTAAAAA
>NW_015638038.1:934-22333 GCF_001515625.1 Sinocyclocheilus rhinocerous | reverse complement strand
AATGCATGAAGCTAGAATAAAATATTTTTGTTTACAAGCAAATACCGTTCTTTCTTTTGATGTTTGTATGTTCAGATAGCATATTCATATAACAAAATATATACAAATTAATACCTAAATAGGGACGTAGTAGTATACTTAAAGTATGATGTAAAGTTCACTTAAAGAAAACTTACGAGTATACTTGCAGTATAAAACTACTAAACTAGTAGTTTACTGAGACTATACTTCAGAATGTACTAAAAATGCTACAAGTATTTAATTAGTAAAATATCAGTATACCTATAAGTTCACTTTTAGTATAGTTGCAGTACAAACTAAAAACATAGATGTAAACTAGTTGTGAACTCAAAGTTTAATACTGTTATACTTAAAAATATACACTTATATACTAGAAAGTGGGCCAATTTAGTCCCAAGGAGTATTGAAATAGTACACTTACAAGTATACTACTAGTCCACTGATATTTGTATACTTCCTACATAATGTCACGGGTTGCTGGGGAAAGGAGCTTGAAGGAGTACGAAGGAGGCAGATAGTCAAACAAATGGAGCCTTTAATAAATCCACATGGGAAAGTAGGAGAAAACAACCTCTTTACACGACGGAGACAGGACAAAGAAACTGAGGAGAGGCAGGGCTATAAATACTAAACCAAACGATGGACTAATAAGATGATTAAATGAACACAGGTGGAAACTAATAAACTAATCAAGCAACACAGGAAAACTAGGTCAAGGTAGGGAGAACAGAAACGTGACATATCGCCCCCCTCCCCGAAGGTGCATCCTGCTGGTGCAGGGCGGAGACAAGGAAGGCCTCCAGGGCGGTTCAGGGAGTTCAGGAGGCCATGGCAGAGCAGGTAACTCAGAGGGCCATGGCAGAGCATGCAGACTAGTGAGCCATGGTGGAGCAGGTAGTCCAGGGGAAAATAATTATCTTTCGATGCCCGGAGGGATTCTGGAGTGCTCTCTGGAGGAGCGGGTGCTGGAGTGCGCTCTGGAGGAGCGGAGCTGGCTAACACGGGGGGCTCAGGAGACGATGGAGGGCTGGACGGGACCAGCGGAGACAAAGGAGACGATGGAGGGCTGGACTTGGGATCTGTGGCCCTCCCTGGGCCAAACGGGGGAACAGTAGCCCTCTCTGGGCTTGATTTGAGAACAGGAGCGGACTCAGGGGCTGGAGCCGACACTGGAGCGGACTCAGGAGAGAGGATAGGGGCCGAGAAATCCGGAGGAAGCGCCAAATCCAGGAGCGCTGAGAGGCACGCTGGAGTGGACTCTGGAGGGAGCGCTGGTGCCTCTTTCTGGGCTGAGGGCTGGAATGGATCTTAGATGGGATCAGGGAAGCACGGGTGGAACGAAGGGAGCGGGCTCATTGGAGCGGTATGTGGAGGGTGCTGGTTTATGGTGAGCTGGAGTGCCAACGTGCCTCCGGATAGGGACTGAATGGTTATCATTATTTACTTCAAAGAAATCAGAGCAATTTAAATCGAGAACTAAATTAATAAAGTCTGCTACGGGTCTATAACAATCATCTGGAGACAAGAATCAGAATAAATTATCATCGTCCAGTCCCATCCGGAAGAACGCATTAAGCATATGATCACTCCAGCTCACCAGATGGAAGATACTCAGGAACTCCTCCACATATCGCTCCAAAGGCCTTCCATCCTGCTGGATGTTTAGTAAAAAATCCTCAGCTCAGTCCATCTCCTTTGTAGGTCCTGTCTTCTGTCATGGGTTGCTGGGGAAAGGAGCTTGAAAGAGTACGAAGGAGGCAGATAGTCAATCAAACGGAGTCTTTAATAAATCCACATGGGACAGTAGGAGAAAACAACCTCTTTACACGACGGAGACAGGACAAAGAAACTCAGGAAAGGCAGGGCTATAAGCTCATTGGAGCGGTATGTGGAGGGTGCTGGTTTATGGTGAGCTGGAGTGCCAACGTGCCTCCGGATAGGGACTGAATGGTTATCATTATTTACTTCAAAGAAATCAGAGCAATTTAAATCGAGAACTAAATTAATAAAGTCTGCTACGGGTCTATAACAATCATCTGGAGACAAGAATCAGAATAAATTATCATCGTCCAGTCCCATCCGGAAGAACGCATTAAGCATATGATCACTCCAGCTCACCAGATGGAAGATACTCAGGAACTCCTCCACATATCGCTCCAAAGGCCTTCCATCCTGCTGGATGTTTAGTAAAAAATCCTCAGCTCAGTCCATCTCCTTTGTAGGTCCTGTCTTCTGTCATGGGTTGCTGGGGAAAGGAGCTTGAAAGAGTACGAAGGAGGCAGATAGTCAATCAAACGGAGTCTTTAATAAATCCACATGGGACAGTAGGAGAAAACAACCTCTTTACACGACGGAGACAGGACAAAGAAACTCAGGAAAGGCAGGGCTATAAATACTAAACCAAACGATGGACTAATAAGATGATTAATGAACACAGATGGAAACTAATAACTAATCAAGCAACACAGGGAAACTAGGTCAAGGCAGGGAGAACAGAACATAAACGTGACACAAAGTATACTTAAAAATTTACTTGAACTTTACTTAAGTATACTTAATAAAATAAACCTGAAGTATACTTCTTTATGGTAAGGGATGTGCAGGATAATGACACATCAGCCAATGTGTTATTATAGGAAATAAATGAAAACTATTTCAAATTTAGTTGTTATAGAACAAAATGTAAAATTGTTCAAAGAGGCTATCTTACCTCAAAAGTAGCTAAACTACCTGGCTAAACTTTTACAGAATGTATAAATGACTTTTGATATAATTCTTATTAATATTATATTATTTATATTATATTATTATTATAATAACAACATTATTAGCCAATTCCATTGTCTCGTGGCACAGGCATGGGACACCCTGAATTGGAATAGTGTCCAATTCCCCTATGTTGCATGTTTTTGGACAGAAAGAGCATGCAAACTCCTTTTCCTGTGAGGCAACAGTGCTACCCACCGAGTCACTGTACCACCCCTTTTTAAAGTGTCATTCATGTAAAACACTAAATCAACTATTCTATTTAAAATTACATTTTGACAGTTTAGTTGAATAATTGAATGACAGACAATAACAGACAAAGCAGAATCACAATAAAAGAGATTCATATGAAAGGTATATTTATTCTATGACTTACATGAATATAATAATAATAATAATATATACACATTTATTGCCTATATTTTGATTGAAAATATGCCATAATAGCAACACTACCTTGCATTTTACCCCGTCTTACCCTACTATGAAACTATGGTGTTCCTTGCTGGTATTTTTACAAGCTGTGGGCAATGAAGCCAGCACACTTAACATTTTAAAAACACTTTAAAAACAAATGTAAACTGTTTTATATTTTATGCAAAATAAAACAACTTCAATAAATGTCAAGTTTATTTTTGAACACACACACACACACACACACACACAAAAAGGTTTGTTTCATTGAAACAAAAAAAATATATATTTTATAGCAATATTGATGCTATCGTCACATTCAAAGTAAAAAGGAACTAATTTTGACCTGTGCCATACTGATTAACACAGTATATTACCATTAATTAATAATATAAATGTTGTTTTGATTAAACATTTTAGGTTAATATCTGAAACATTTTTAAAAAAACACTGAAATACCATAATGACAGTTCTTAAAACAGAAAAAAAAATATTTTTGTTCATGTAATACCCACTTTTGATACAATCAAGGTTTTACATACTTTTTAAGTCTTATTCCATACATAATAGGGTTAAGCACTGGCTGACACATCAAGAAATAGACTGAAATGATTATACGTAACAAAGCTGGCATTCTGATATTATCAAACCTGCTTTGCACTGTTTCAAAGAAGCAGCCCAAAGAAAAGTTTAAAAGAGATATTATGTGTGGTGCACAGGTGCTTAGAGCCTTCTGCTTCGCTTCTTTAGTAGAACTCATACATATTTTTAGAATTCTTGTATATGAATAAATAATTAGCATCAATGGAATCAGTGCTGTCATCACATTAACATAAATGCCATAAGTATTATTCAAAGAGGTTTTTGAACAAGCAAGTTTCACAAGTAAATAATTGTCACACCATACTTTTTCCATACGGTTTCCACAGAGTTGCAGCTTAAAGTTAAAAGAGAAAAGAATTAAAAATTGAACAAAACACCCCCACTCTAAAAGGGGTCATGATTCTGTTATAATGTAATGGATAACAGATTGAAACATATCTATCAAAAGACATAACCGCTAAATTACAAAATTCAATCATTGCATATGTATACAAGCAAAATATCTGCAAGTAACAATAAATAAGAGAAATCTCATTGTTATTCAAAATCAGATGAACTTGAAGGGAAGGAAATAAAGCTGTGCTGCCATACAATTCATTAACAAACAGACTACAAAGAAACGCATAAATTGGTTTATGAAGGGGTTTTGCTGAACAAATGACACCAATAAGAAAGCTATTGGCAAATAGGATTGTAGAATACAGCTGTAACAGATCGGCCAGGCTCCGCCACCACCCAATCACAACGATCCCTCTCACCTGAGCACCTGCACCTGTCACCAATCAAGCACCTCATTACCAGCCTGCATAAAAGCACACACCTCAGACACCCTCACTGTCCGGTCTCGTATACACTTAGAGGACTCAATGACTTTGCTACTGATTTCCTTTGAATACTTCTTGCATTACTTACCTCCTGTGTTCCTCCTAGTGTCTCCAAGTGTCTCCTGTATCTCCTAGTTCCCGGATCGCTGAGGTGTGTGCTTCCCCCGTATACCTTCCAGCCTCAATCAAGCCAAAGACTCTGATTACTCCACTTTCCATATCCTTTGCACTCTTTCCCGGACCTTTCCCTCACCATCACTTCCTCCGGACCCGACACCAGTACTCACTGTGACCTAATAAACTGTTTTGTATATAAACTAACCTGTTGTGTCAGACCTCTTCCGTAACAGAAGACCGGACCAACACCGACGGCACAGATGAGTCACCCAGGGCGCCCGTGGTTGGTAAAGCACAATCCCATTCTGTCCTGGAAGACGGGAGAAGTCCTGAAGTGGGGCAAGGATTGCTTCCCAGACTGCTTCCCCGGGACTCCATCTCCTCCGAAGAAACTCCCCGAGGCCCTTTCCGTGAACTCCACCTCCATTGAGAGTCCCATCGAGAAGCAATCCTTAGAAATTCCAGCCTGCTATGCCCCCTTCAGAGACGTGTTTTGCCCCAAACAAGCCTCCCGCTTACCACCACATCGGCCATGGGACTGCGCCATCGATCTCATTCTGGGTGAGCCAGTGCCTCGTGGAAAGGTCTATTCCCTATCGCTTTCTGAGCAGAAGGCCATGGAGGAATACATCAAGGCCGTGGGGCCACCATCTTCACCAAGTTGGACCTCCGCAGTGCCTACAACCTCATCCGGATACGTGAGGGGGATGAATGGAAGACTGCCTTTGTGACCCCTACTGGCCACTACGAGTATCTGGTCATGCCTTATGGACTTGCCAATGCCCCCTCCGTGTTCCAGGACTTCATGCACGAGGTGCTCCGGGAGTTTCTCCATCGTTTCGTCATTGTATACATAGATGACATCCTCATCTAATCGCTGAGGTGTGTGCTTCCCCCGCATACCTTCCAGCCTCAATCAAGCCAAAGACTCGGATTACTCCACTCTCCATATCCTTTGCACTCTCTCCATATCCTTTCCCTCACCATCACTTCCTCCGGACCCGACACCAGTACTCACTGTGACCTAATAAACTGTTTTGTATATAAACTAACCTGTTGTGTCAGACCTCTTCTGTAACAACAGCACAGTTAACAACAGCACAGTTATCACAGCAAACAAGAAGTACTTCATCTTCAGTTCCAAATTAAGATATCCGGTCAGTCTGATGGATGTAAAATTTGCATCATTTTCCATATTATATGTTTGCTGTTCAGACAAGCAGATAGAAGAAAATTGCACACTGTATGTCTTTCTCACTAATGTATTTTATGCATATTGCAAAGGAAATTAATTTAAAAAAATACCTATCACTAATGATGAGATGTTTTATAGAGAGCAGATTGTCAATGGAAAAAAAAATTGAAACAGTCATGTAAACTTACATTAATAACATGAACAAAATTGGAGGTAAATTAAAAAAAAAAGACAAATGTGTCAACTTAAAACAAATAAAATAAATTAGAAAACAGATTTTCATCAAAGTAAAACATTATGTTGTGCTGGTGAAGCATCTGAATTTATAATACAGGACACAAACACAAGGGAATGTTGACGTGACTGTTCACATAATTAATTGCAGGCTTCTGATGGCAGAATCAGAGTCAGAAATGCAATAATGTTAAAAAAAAAGTACAACAGCAGCTAACTAAATACATTTAAATCAGTGTCAAGTGTTAAAGGAATCATCCACATTTTCAAATAAATTAAAAAAATTAATTAATTCTGTCTGCTCAATAGATTAGACCATCACAGATTATTACCAGTTTGACAGGACGTATCAGAAGCAGAGTTCCTGTGCTGTGGTTGGTGTTCATTTATTATTTAGCTAGATAAATAATAAGTGTATAAATGGTAAAATTTCAGTAAATGTCCTCCAATAATGCACAACATTTCTAGGTTCTCTTATCTAATCACAGCAGCTGAACAGGAAACCCTGCAACATTTACTGCTCAAGAACCAGAAAGAGCATAACATTTTCATCCCGATAATGTTGCTGCAACCAGCACACACTGCAGATAGGACAACTTTGGATTTGCAAATGTATTGTTTTTACAGGACTGGAAACAAGTTGAGCTGACTAACAATTTTGTTTTGCTTTCTCTGCTACAGTTTACCCCACAATTGTATTGTTTGCAATTTTTTAGCAAAAACACATTTAATCGTAAATGTGTTTTTGCCTTTGTTCAAAACATCCAGCAAGACCTAATACACTTTTGACAATGCATGTTTCCCTTGATGAAAGACATGAGTTGATGAGGAAGGGAGCAAATTTTATGATGCAACTATGTTAACTAGGGACAAGACATTTTGAGGCTTTACATGACAGAAAGGCACATCCTTTTTCATGAACTAAGCATCACAAATTTGCATAGTTAATTTTTTTTTTTTTTTGTTCGCCATAATTTAAATAGAGCTGCTTCTTGTTGCATGCAGTCATTCTGCAATAGACAGAGAAAAGATAAACCAATACACAAAAATTACAGAAAGGTACAGCAGTGTTATCAGTATGTTATTTATTTATTTGTTCATGTTATATTGTGTACATGATCCTTTTTTTATTTTAGGCTAAAGTTTATTGTATACATTTATTGTATTCATTGTATTGTATTGTATTGACATTCAAGTTGTCATTTTATGCAGAGTAAAATGTTTTAGTGTTTTATAAACCCTTTTTGGTCATGTTTAAAGGATGAAAACAGCTTTTAAATTACTCATCTATGCTTTTCTCCATTTAGGAAATCAAGCTGTCATGAAAAATATTTCTTTCATACTGGATGGATACAAAGGAATATATGACCAAAGGTATATTTTTGTGGTTGTGCTATCTTTACTGTACCCAGTCATGATAATTTCTAACAGTGTACTCATCTATGTAATATGTGTTGAAAGAGGGCTACATAAGCCCATGTACATCTTTATTTGCAATTTGGCTTGTATTAATTTATATGGTGGATCTGCTGTTACACCTTTTGTTTTGACTAAAATTCTGACAGAGAATTATCGAATGACATGGCTTTCTTGCCTTGTGCAAATCTTTAGTATATTTACCTATGGTGGCTGTGACCTAACAAACTTAACAGTTATGGCTTATGATCGATATATATCTATATGCTATCCTTTAGAATATGAAAAAATAGTCACGCCAGCAAAGGTGTCGATAGGTGTTGCAGTTTCTTGGCTTTTGCCATTTGTGCGATCGACCATCACTATCTCAATTACAGCAAATCTTAACATGTGTGGAGTAATTATTGAAAAAGTCTACTGTGACAATTTTTCAGTTGTGAAGCTAGCGTGCTCTGAAACTTTAAGTAATAATATATATGGTGTTGTTATGATGTCCCTTACTATCCTACTGGTTGTAATAATTTTCTATACTTATGTAAGGATCATCTTTATCTGCTTGAAGTTGTCAAAAACAGGTCGAGTTAAATTCAGCACATGTGTCCCACATCTAATAGCATTACTAAACTTTGTAATTGGTAGTTGCTTTGAAATGTTCCAAAGTCGATTCAATATGCGTCATGTGCCTTACACTGTTCGTGTTATACTCTCTTTGTATGTTCTTATTTTGTCTCCTATTATAAATCCAATCATGTACGGAGTAAAAACTCAAAAAATAAAGGAAGCCATTATTAAAAGAAATAGGTTCTCTTAGTCACACTTAAGTCTACACTTAAAGCAGCTGGGATCTGTGGAACAAGTTCTGTGCACTCCATCTCTGAACAAATGTAAAGTATGAACTTATTTGTAAATGGTAAAACAAATGAGTGATAACATACTGTTTTATGCTGTTACCTAAAACTGAATGTACATAAAAATTTAGCCTGGCATATATATATGTAAATGCACGGCATTTTTTTTTTCTGAGCAGTTTAGAGGTTTACATACTTTGCTCTGAAGTGTATTGACAAATACAGTATGACTCACTGACTTATGACCTGCTGCCCCTGTCAAAAATGTATTATCTGGCCTTTTTTTATTTTATTTTACAATCCAGAACCAATTTAATTAGTTATATGTCTAACAGAGTGCTATTGTTGTGTAACTGCCTTATATTGTTTGTAGTATAAGCATTTGCAAACTGTAAACTTCTTGCTTGACAATTGAATGGTCAGTATATTAAACTACAGCAACTTTAATCTTTATATTTTAAGCACAATAAATAATTACTGAAACATGTTCTAGTAAATATATCATGAATGTTGTTAATAGTATTGTTCATGTAATAGGAATCTCTTGCGCATGTTTTCAAAAATATAATTTCCAATTCTAAGTCCATGTGCCATATTTTTTATCTGACTAATATCTTCATACATTAATAACAATAAATGTTTAATAGTTGTAATATTTAGTTATTCTGCAAAACTGGGAAAATGCAAAATGCCATACTTGAAAAAGTATTCAAATGACAGTGACACCAGGTGTAAAAGTCTATATTTATTTGTGAATGTTTTTTATCATTTCAAGGCAAAACCAGTGGATACAATTGTCTTTGCATTCCTTTTAAAGATGCAAACATGGTTTATATAACTTGTTAACACTCTGGCTTTTTGAATGTGCATAACTGCAGACTTGTAATAACCCATCAAGATCTTACAAGAGGAAGACATAATTTCCTTAAGAGAGAATACAAGAATTATTGCTTGTATTGTAACCAAACAACTATTCAAGGCTTATATTCAAGCCACTGCAATACATTTCTCCATTTCCTCCACAATGGCTTGTTTCCAATTCAAGATAAATTAAATTGCTTTTGTGCAGTAATTTTCAAGCAACTGGGTTTTCGAACAGTCATTGAACAGCCTTTTTGTCCTACTTGAAGACTGTTTCATTTCTGTTCAATCACAACATACCATGCCGGTTAACTAAATTGAAAGAATATAAGATTCACAATCAGAAAGTAAGGCTACAAGTGTGGGACGGTACATGGACTTTGAGCCAATATTGGAGGGGCCGCATGTGAAGTAGACCCAGAGGAATCACAGAGGAAGCGGCTGACATGAGGCCGAGCATCCTCTGGCATGCCCATCTGGCCTGAATCTATAACTGTCCCCAGGAAGATGACTTGCTGGCTGGGTCAAGTCAAGTCAAGTCACCTTTATTTATATAGCGCTTTAAACAATACAGATTGTGTCAAAGCAACTGTACAGCATTAATTAGGAAAATATTGTGTCAATAATGCAAAATGACAATAGTAAACACTCAATTTTCAGTTAACCACTTACGCTCAGGGCGTTTTTTGGTATTTTCGCCTAAATTTGACATACTCAAATTCAAATGTTTACCCTACACACATACAATGGAGGAAATCATTGTTGCATCCCTGGACCAGAGCAGAGCTAATTTGCTAGCCGGCAGCTAGCTCTAACATTCAGAGCGTCAAACAAACACATATCAGTTCATCCACACAGCACTGTAATAATCCATGTATATTTACTGTATATTTACTGTAATACATAATGTACTGTACTTTTCTGTCAAAAAACAGTGTATCAGATTATCTAGCTGTGCTTTTACGTTTCAAAACAAAGATTCAAATATCAAAAAACGGCGCAAACACGCTCATAAAGCCTTACCAGACGCGCGTTCATTCTTCTCCACGGTGCCGCTGAACGTTCTTCACCATATATAACTTGTAATATGATTATCATAGATTGATATTATCCGAGCCGCATGTGCAGTACCCTTTCCGTGAGGGAAAATCGCCTTCAAAACATTCCAAAAACTACAGAACACCCAGCGGTAAATTCCCGGATGTGAAGACCCCCCTCTAGTGAAGCAGAGGTGTCAAATTTCATATTTGATATTATAAGGTTTTTTATAATGCATTATGCATTCATTATAATGCCTTAAGAATACCCTTATAATGTATTATAAATAAGGGCTTCATAGAAATTGTTACCAATAATTATATGAATATATTATATGAATTATAAACAATTACAATTAATATAATATAAATATAGGAAATAAGTAGCTGCAAAAGTCTGGCAATTTTGTCTCTAAAATTCTTTGACTGTAAACTGCTTTAATTTGTAGTGTGAGATACGGGGGAGTGGCTTCATTGCATCAGATATATGTAACTTTGCTCACAGCTGATTGGTCCAGTTTGGTTTTGTGATCTCTAACCCAGAATAAAACCTGCTCCGGAGCAGGGTAGCCATGTAGCATAAGTTACCATTGCGACGAAACCCGCTAAAAACCAACCCACCTTCTTGAGCCCGAAAACTCAGAGTTTGCTCAAACTCAATGTGAACTTACCTGGGTAAAAACTGAAACCGGCTTCGTGCTACAGACCATAAGTGTTTATCAATTTCTGAATTCAGTCATTTGTTTTCATTCTCTCTGTCAGGTGGACTATATGTGTAAACTAATGTAGGTAATAGGGTGTAGGGTGTGATTTGAAACACAGCCTCTAAGTATCAACTTTGAGCGCTGTTAATTCACAATATATTTTTCTATGATTTTCTATGGTATTTTACTGTTTCAATGGAAAACAGTATGTTACTGTCAAAATTCGGCTGTTCTTTTGAGTCAGACATAACAAAAAGCTCACTTTCAACTCTGTAGGTTCTGTACTGTGATTCAGGCCAGGTTAGATCTAGTAATGTCTTGGTTATTATTGTGATGTGATGATTGTCTGAAGCCTGTACAGAAATGCTCCAATTTATTGGCTGATAATGCTGATGTCACCCCCTGAGGCACTGTGTCATTAACTCCTCATAAGGAAGCACCTACACTATCACTCCTCAGTTCCCATTCGAATGGAACTCAATGCTGCATCAAATGTTGATGCTATGTGTTACAATCCCTGGGTGTTTGTTGCTCTTGTTGTTATTGTTGTTTTTTTTTTTGTTTTTTTTGCCTTCGTTTTCCCTTGTCCCTCCTTTTCACTCCAAACTCCTAGGTCTCCGCTACATTCCGCGAGAAATCATCTGTCGACCCGTGGCTTTAAAAGCTTTAAAAGCGAAAAACTTTTGGCTGTGTGTTGAGCAGAGAGACTGTGTGAGCTCTCGGGCAACAGCATGTGTATTTTTAACTTGTGCTTGAGTGTGGTTTTTTATACACAGTTTGATCTGTGTGTAACTCCTGTGTATCCTCTAAGATGCAAATTGCTCAGTATGACCGTGCTGTTCTTGGAACTGAGTGCCACTTTTTTAGCACGTTTATTGAGTTTTCTTGTTCTCTAATTGGGAGGGGAGATGAGGGTAGGTAAGCTTAATCGTAGGCCAAATCCCATGCATGTAGTGAAACTGTGTTAGACATACCAGTCAGTAGGTGTGAGCGCCTATTGTGTATTTTTCTTTTAGTTAATATAGGTTATTTAGTGGGTCCCATACGCCAAAGCTTTCGTGTTTTTGATTCATATTTTTATTTTGTTAGGAAGGTTAGAGGGTGTACCAAAAGTAATGTTTGATTTTGTTTATTTCTTTGATTTAGGCACCACTCTAGTACTTTTCTCCCTTACTTTTCTTTTTTTCTTTTCAGCATTGTAAATAGCTTGCACGCGCTGTTGATGGGTTTCTTGCTCTCTACTTGAATAAATTACTGCCTTTAATTATGTGCCATTATATGCTTTTGTTCTGGCCATTTCTGCTCTCCACTATTCATCAAATTTATTATTTTCCAAATGTTGCGGACCAATTTCCCAGACATTTAAAGGACCGTAACACTATGGAAATGTATTCAGTGTGAACTGGTGTCTGAGTCACATTTACACAAGTGCGAATTCCATTGGCCATGGACAAAGAGGTGACGATGACGTAGCATGTAACTTTGTCAAACAGTGCCACCAACTTCTTTGTCTTCAGAAACTGCATGTGTGTTTGTCTGAAGTGTATTGTCTGTGTTCAGAGTAGAAGTTTGGACTAACTGAAATGAATAAGAGTAGGAGATATGTGCCACCATGCCCCCTGTTATATACTTGGGGATGATGGACATCACTTTTGTGTTGTTTGTATGGGAGTGGAGCATGCTAAGTCAGCTCTTGAAGGAGCTGACTGCCCTCACTGTGAGGGTTTCACAGGTTGTGAATGCAATTTCATTCACAAAATGCAATTTCACAGTCTGTGGTTGGGGATCTGCATCTGCCGAGGCAGCATCAAATCATGGGGTTCTCAGATGGAGCTGCTGCCTGAGACTGGCACCGCCCTTTCTCTTGCTCTGTCCACAGACTCTGAGGGTCCCGTTCCAGACTCTGAAGCTTGCTCTGCGATCTCCATAATGGGATCTTGTGCAGTTGCCTGCACATGTTCACAACGTCAGATTGTTCGGCTATTGTGGGGTTGAATGAGCACTGGTATGGGTCAATGCCACGGGTGGATGAGATGTTTGCAGCCTTTATCTCCCCCACTTTGGCATTGTCTCTAAAGAGGCCAGCCTTGCCCTTCAGACCATGCTGACTAACATATGCACTGGCGGGCAAGGCCTATAGGGCAGCAGGGCAGGCAGGGCAGGCTGGTGGGTGCCTGCACACTATGGCAGTGTTAGAGGCCTACCAGGCTGACCTGCTTAAGGAGTTGGATACTAGTGAGGCCCTTGACCCCAGTGCAATTAAAGAGATTCACCAGAGCACAGATCTCTCTCACCAGGCAGTATGGAGTACAGTATTTCACCAATTACAGTATGGAGTGCCACAAGGCTCAGTACTAGGACTGTTGCTTTTCATATTTTAAATGTTACCCTTGGGGGATATCATCAGCAAACATGGTGTTAGCTTTCACTGTTTTAGGCTGATGATACTCAGCTCTATATTTCTTCACGGCCCGATAAAACATACAAATTTGCAAAACTAACGGAATGCATAGTTGATATAAAAAAACTGGATGACTAGTAATTTCCTACTGCTAAATTCTGAAAAAAAAAAAACAGGTTTTAATTATTGGATCAAAATCCTCTGCATGTAATAACCAAAAACACTGTCTAACACTTGATTAACACTCTGTTAATTCTTCGTCATCAGTTAGGAACCTAGGTTTGCTATTTGGATAGCAATCTTTCCTTTGAAAACCATGTTTCTAGCATTTGTAAAACCACATTTTCCATCTTAAAAATATATCTAAATTACGACCTATGCTCTCAATGTCAAATGCAGAAACGTTAATTCATGCTTTCATGACTTCAAGGTTAGATTATTGTAATGCTTTATTGGGTGGTTCCTCTGCGTGCTTAGTGAACAAACTCCAACTGGTCCAAAATGCAGCAGCTAGAGTTCTTACTAGAACCAGGAAGTACGACCACATTAGCCCGGTTCTGTCAACTCTGCACTGGCTCCCTATTGAACAACGAATACATTTTAAAATCTTGCTAATTACTTATAAAGCCCTGAATGGTTTAGCTCCTCAATACTTGAGCGAGCTCATATCACATTATAGTCCTTCAAGTCCACTGTGATCTCAAAAATCTGGCCATTTGATATTACCTAGAATATCAAAATCAACTGCGGGAGGCAGATCCTTTTCCTATTTAGCGCCCAAACTCTGAAATAATCTACCTAGCGTTGTTCGGGAGGCAGACACACTCTGTCAGTTTAAATCTAGACTAAAGACTTACCTCTTTAACCTGGCATACACATAATACACAATCACTTTTTTACTATTCAAATCTGTTAAAAAATTGTTAGACTGCATTAATTAGGTCAACCGGAACCGGGAACACTTCCCATAACACCCGATGTACTTGCTACATCGTTAGAAGAATGGCATCTACGCTAATATTAGTCACTTTCATTCTTATTCCGAGGTCACTGTAGCCATACGGATCCAGTCTGTATCCAGATCAGATGGTCACCATAGCCACCCAGATCCAGTCCATATCCATACCAGATTGTGGATCAGCACCTAGAGACGACCTCTACAGCCCTGAATGTCAGCGCAGACCATGTCAACTAGATGCGCCCCAGAGACAGATCCCCTGCGAAGGCCTCATCACCTTGACGACCACAAGACCGCGTGAGCCAGACAAGTCCTCTGCACCCGTGTTGCAGCCTGGAATTAAACCATGCCATGCTGGTTTCGTCTGGCCAGAGGAGAACTGGCCCCCCTACTGAGCCTGGTTTCTCCCAAGGTTTTTTCTACATGTCCGATGGAGCTTTGGTTCCTTGCCACTGTTGCCTTTGGATTGTCCGGCGGATGATGCAGGACGTATGCGCAGTGCACGCACCTTTGAGATACGCTAGTCTCGCAAGTTTGTTTATAGGAGCAAAGGAAGCAAAGTTTCCTTACTTTAGCAAAGGAAAACCAGTCTCCTCTTGGTTTATATCGAAATCCTCCGACATTTTTCTTTGCAAATCTTCGGTTTGTACTTCTAATTCGTGACCAGCGTTTTGTTTTGTTCTCTCTCCGCATTCGTCACTAATCACGCAACGCCGACGTCTTACATCATCCGCCGGAACGGCTTCCGAAGACCGATGGTGTAACAGACACAGAAAGTGAAAGAAAAGTGTTTATTACGTTTGAAATATGGATATTTTTCTTACAAAAACACATGGATTCGCTACAGGAGGCCTTTATTCACTACCCGGAGCCGTGTGAGGCACGTTTTATTATGGATGTGTGCGCTATATTTGACAACTTGTGGACTGTTCAACTGCAACACCCGCTGACTGCAATGATAAAGCTTGGAATAGCCAGGACAATTTTTAATATAACTCCGACTGGATTCGTCTGAAAGAAGAAAGTCATATACACCTAGGATGCTTCGTGGGTGAGTAAAATACAAGCTAATTTTCATTTTTGGGTGAACTAACCCTTTAACAGAGCAGTTTTTAAATGTGCATGTTTCATAGGAGCTCTTTCGCTTTCACAACGAAACAGCGTCACACACCGCGGCCTTGAGTGAGCGGAGGCCGCGGGGCCTAGAGTGAGCGGAGGCCGGCATGACGAAGCGGATATCGTCCTCTTTTGGAAGTCCAAACAAAGCAGTTTCGCTTTCAGAACGAAACACACAGCGCCTTCACGACATGGCGGTGGCGACAACAACAATACTACTGTGAGAATAAAAGTTACGCCTTCTTTCTTTGCGTGAACATTTGGGCGGCGTTATGCAAATCTTCCCACATCGTGACGTAGACATGTGGGGGCGTGTTAGAACGAGCCGTTTTAGGTAGGCGTGGTTGACTCTTAACTTTTATAGTCTTTGCAACTTTACAGATCTTCTTTATGCAACAAGAGCTTGTAACACTGCAAAGAGAAAGGAAAAATTGAAATCGCATCATATGACCCCTTTAAGACCATTTACCACCACCTACTGACAGTTTTAGTTTATTATTTAGAGTATCATTTAATTAAAGAAATAATTTAAAAATATAAAAAATATTTCCATAGTAATAATAATAAAATGAATCAAATAAATTATTAAAGGTATAGTTCACCCACCCAAAAATGAGAATTGTGTCATCATTTACCCTCATGGTCCAAAAGAGTATGTGTAATAAATTTTATCAAACAAAATATTTCTTGCTGATGCTTTACACAACAATGACTTTAAATTATCTTTTGGGAATAATTTCTCAGCCAAATTTGATGTGAAATTAATTTGCCATTAATTCGATTAATTAATCGCCACATCATGTAATTAATTAGATAAAAAAATGTAATCGCTTACCAGCCCTAATGTATTCATTTACTGACTGTTGCATGCAATCCTGAAATTCAGCATATTAAAAAAGTTAGGCTATTTGTTGAGAGAAACCAATTTCAATTTCGGCCTGTAGATTTAACACTACCAGTTGGATCGGGTCAAACAATCTCAGGTATGGGCCGGTTTCGGGTTCAGTTTAAAGCCTGTGCAGACCTCGAAACTGTATACCATCATACCACACTACTGAATCGCTGCCACCTCTATCAGCCTGTGTAACAAGCATCTAGCAGTTCACCGAGTTGACAATCATATATTCCTCTACCAAATCTGCTTATAAGACGTTATGCCAATTTCGGATCACCTTTCCCAATAAATCTGATTTAGTTAACCAGTATTTCTGAGTTGTCTTGAAAGCAGAGACCTCTTTAGATTATTGTACAGCATCTGAACAGGCTTAAGGTCAGGACTAAGGAAAATTTCAGATTAAGGAAAAAGCCCAGGAAGCATTGCAATTCATTGATGGAGTAGAAGTAGGCCAGAAACACATTGCTTCCATATACCACTCATCCATCTGAATACCTTCAGGGCTGATGTAGTATCCCATGAAATGGATGGGAGTTTAGTAGAATGAGCATTTTTTTTTCTTGGGTTTGAGGAACGGCTGGTACTCCCTCAACCTTTCAAACACGAATGCCACATGTTGACAGTGTCCAGATTCCGGGAATACTCAAGGATGTCATCAATGTAAACCAAGATGAAACAATGGAGGTACTCCCGGAGCACCTCATTCATAAATCCCAGGAACATGGAGGAGGCATTGACCAGGCCATACGTCATAATGCAGTACACACAGTGAATTTGACAGTGACTTTATTATACCACAAGTCTTGTATCTTGACAGGGAATATATCACCAGCAGAAACAGACAATGTGACTTGGATTGACCATTGACAAATTAAATTGACTGTGGAGAACAATGCTGGTGTTTGCTGGAGGAATTTGCCAGACATCAAGGCAGGAGTAGACATGGAGCAAGTAAGTACTATGAAGGTAAGTAGAGTGCAAACAAGAGTCTGTGTGCTTGGTGAGGCCAGGCTTAAGCTGTGTCTCATTTTGAAGGCTGCATCCTCTGGAGGTTGCATTTATTGGCCTCAAAGATCACGCATATGGCAGTCTCATTTCTGTCTACTACAGGTGTAGTAAACAGGATAACAAGTGTTTAGTATTTTTTTATTTATTGTTTGTTCATTTTAATTGGTAAAGAAAGAGAGAAAGAAAGAACGTTTCCGGGGTCTAGTCACAAGAAAAGTGTTGCATACAATTAAGATGAACTGGTTTGCAGTGCACTTCACACGATGTTTCAGATCATAGAATTAGATGCTTACTGTTTATCAAAATAATGATTATGGCATGTTATTATACTAGTAACAACTTCTTTTATACATTTAAATGTTTATAAATAAATAAAAACATTAATAATAACATTAATAAATTTTTAAAAGTCCCAGTAAATCCCAGTTATTTCTAGAATAAAGTATTAGTGATTTTGTATATGTGAGATGAGATGTATAACTGTTTTACATCCTTTTTTTACGTTCTATGTAAATAGTTGAAAGATGAAATATCTTCTTCTCTCCTGAATAAAAACTTGAAGAACATTTTCTATTCCAACTTCTTTTTTTTTACATTTAATTTCAGGAAACAGATGAATCTGTTTATACATATATTTTCAAATTCAAAAATAAATGCACGCACACTATGTAAATATCAGATACACACATATGCAATTTCAGAGCCCCTCTCTAAAGCTTGAAAACAATGTACAAATGTAAAATAAGGCATTCAAATGTGTTCATATAGACTTGCCATTTATTTAGTAGAAATAAATAGTGCATCATTACACCTTTTTTCAGTTTTTAAATTAAAACCAAGAGCAAGTATTTTTCTTTGTAATATTCTTGTGAGGCTTTTGCTGATCTCCTTTGTTCTAATTCCATAAATAAGTGGATGTAGAAGTGGAGGGATCAGGATAAAATGAATCGACATAAACACGTTAACTTCTTTTGAAAGACTGATATTAAATCGATTGTATATCACAGAAAATAGAGAGGCCAGTGAAAAATTAATAAAAGTAATCAAGTGTGGTGTGCATGTTTTTAGAGCTTTTTCCCGAGCACTTACTGATGCATTTAAAGAGACAAATAATATCCGCACATATGATAAGATGACAAAGATTAGAGGTAGAACAACAAAAACAAGTACCAGACATATGCCATACAGGTCTCCCCAGGAATTTTTAACACAGGAGAGATTAACAACCGCCAAATTGTCACAAAACAACTTGTTTATTTTATACCTGCATATCGGAAGCCTTGATGTAAGATACACCTGTACAGCTAGAGAGCAGATAGGAAGACAGTATACAATAAAAAGCAGAAGTCTTATTTTAGCTGGAGTCATGATATTGTGATATTGTAGAGGCTTGCAAATTGAAACATACCTATCAAACGCCATAAGTGTCAATATTGCATAAGCACATGTTCCGTAAACATTAATAAGAAATACTTGCAGAATACAGTCAGCATACATTATATCTTTCATATCATCAATAAGATTCTCCATTATTTTAGGAAGTACAGCAGAGGATCCGATTAGTCCATTTATAGCCAGGTTGAATAAAAATATGTACATGGGCTTATGGAGTGATGTGTCCAAGCAGATTACCAGCATCAGTGTTACATTTGCAAAAACAGTTGTAAGATATACTACAAGAGAGATCATAAAAACGCCATAATTAAGTGCACCAGGAGGCCCATAACTAGTAAAAATCAGTGTGATGTTCATACTTTGCAAAATCATTTTTCCTGTCGAAGAGAAAGGTTTTTCACATTAGAATAAAAGATGCAGTATATAGTATATTAATTAAATATTACATTCTGAAATATTCATTTACCTACTGTTTCTAGATGATCTTGTCTTGTGAGAATCTGAGCCGCTGTACAGTAGCTTTTTATTACTTTCCACAAGACCCACCTCCATTGGAATTTTATCTGCTTAAAGGCCCTACCCCCTTTTATTTCAAACTTTCAGTATAATAGCAGGCAGTGAAGTGTTGAAACGTTGATCTTTTAGCAGCAGTTTTATTAAATAAACAAGATAATGCAGGATATGGGTAATAATATCCACAAGGAAGAGAAAACATCAACATAACAACTTTGTATGTAAAACAAAGACAATAAACTGAGAACACCAAGGTTCTATATATATATATATATATATACAAGTGCATCTCAATAAATTAGAATGTCGTGGAAAAGTTCATTTATTTCAGTAATTCAACTCAAATTGTGAAACTCGTGTATTAAATAAATTCACTGCACACAGACTGAAGTAGTTTAAGTCTTTGGTTCTTTTAATTGTGATGATTTTGGCTCACATTTAACAAAAACCCACCAATTAACTATCTCAACAAATTAGAATACTTCAGAAGACCAATAAAAAAAACATTTTTAGTGAATTGTTGGCCTTCTGGAAAGTATGTTCATTTACTGTACATGTACTCAATACATGGTAGGGGCTCCTTTTGCTTTAATTACGGCCTCAATTCGGCGTGGCATGGAGGGGATCAGTTTGTGGCACTGCTGAGGTGGTATGGAAGCCCAGGTTTCTTTGACAGTGGCCTTCAGCTCATCTGCATATTTTGGTCTCTTGTTTCTCATTTTCCTCTTGACAATACCCCATAGATTCTCTATGGGGTTCAAGTCTGGTGAGTTTGCTGGCCAGTCAAGCACACCAACACCATGGTCATTTAACCAACTTTTGATGCTTTTGGCAGTGTGGGCAGGTGCCAAATCCTGCTAGAAAATGAAATCAGCATCTTCAAAAAGCTGGTCAGCAGAAGGAAGCATGAAGTGCTCCAAAATGTCTTGGTAAACGGGTGCAGTGACGTTGGTTTTCAAAAAACACAATGGACCAACACCAGCAGATGACATTGCACCCCAAATCATCACAGACTGTGGAAACTTAACACTGGACTTCAAGCAACTTGGGCTATGAGCTTCTCCACCCTTCCTCCAGACTCTAGGACCTTGGTTTCCAAATGAAATACAAAACTTGCTCTCATCTGAAAAAAGGACTTTGGACCACTGGGCAACAGTCCAGTTCTTCTTCTCCTTAGCCCAGGTAAGACGCCTCTGACGTTGTCTGTGGTTCAGGAGTAGCTTAACAAGAGGAATACGACAACTGTAGCCAAATTCCTTGACACGTCTGTGTGTGGTGGCTCTTGATGCCTTGACCCCAGCCTCAGTCCATTCCTTGTGAAGTTCACTCAAATTCTTGAATCGATTTTGCTTGACAATCCTCATAAGGCTGCAGTTCTCTCGGTTGGTTGTGCATCTTTTTCTTCCACACCTTTTCCTTCCACTCAACTTTCTGTTAACATACTTGGATACAGCACTCTGTGAACAGCCAGCTTCTTTGGCAATGAATGTTTGTGGCTTACCCTCCTTGTGAAGGGTGTCAATGATTGTCTTCTGGACAACTGTCAGATCAGCAGTCTTCCCCATGATTGTGTAGCCTAGTGAACCAAACTGAGAGACCATTTTGAAGGCTCAGGAAACCTTTGCAGGTGTTTTGAGTTGATTAGCTGATTGGCATGTCACCATATTCTAATTAGTTGAGATAGTGAATTGGTGGGTTTTTGTTAAATGTGAACCAAAATCATCACAATTAAAAGAACCAAAGACTTAAACTACTTCAATCTGTGTGCATTGAATTTATTTAATACACAAGTTTCACAATTTGAGTTGAATTACTGAAATAAATAAACTTTTCCACGACATTCTAATTTATTGAGATGCACCTATAATGGAAGTGAATGGGAATCACGGCTTTGAGAGTCAAAAAACATACACAAACAAAACCAAATTAAACCCTGCGGCTCGTGACGATACATTGATGTGTAAAGACACGAAACGATCGGTCTGTGCAAGAAAATGAACAGTATTTATATCGTTTTTTTACCTCAATGTCCGAACTGTCCTGAGCGCGTTCTCAACAGCCGGCGCGTGACGC
>NW_015638038.1:0-483 GCF_001515625.1 Sinocyclocheilus rhinocerous | reverse complement strand
TGGAGTGGCGCATGGTCTGTGACCCGGCGGCCCCGGCGGCCCCAGAGGTAGTACTTCAACTCCAGGACTGCCCACTTTATGGCCAGGGCCTCTGCCGCGTACCGTTTCCTGCTGATATAGACCACGGGGTGTTCCTCTCCATCCCGGAGCTGGGAGAGGACTGCTCCTAAGCCGGTGCCGGAGGCGTCGGTATACAGGGTGAAGGGGCAGCCGAAGTCTGGGGCATGCAGGACCGGGGAGGACGTCAGGGCCATCTTGAGGGCCCGGAAGGCGGCTTCTGTCTCGGAAGTCCAGACTATCTTCTCCGGCTGCCCTTTCCTGGTAAGGTCTGACAGGGGGCAGGCTATAGAGGAGAAGTTAGGGATGAAGCATCAGTAGTAGCCCGCCAACCCCAAAAATGCCCGTACCTGTGTCTTGTTGACGGGACGTGGGAACTTTTTTTCCTGGGGCATGATGAGCCCTCTTCCAATTTTGTAACCCAGG
>NW_015638037.1:190626-191685 GCF_001515625.1 Sinocyclocheilus rhinocerous | reverse complement strand
AATCTAATGAATAACTGATTTGTTAAATCAAATGAAAAATTGTGTCCAGACGCTACAATGCCGAGAGACAGGGCTTTTGCTACACAGGGCGAACTAATCCCTTTAAGATATTTTATGTAAACGCGTCGTTAATCTAGCTGTGGCAATGAAAAATATTGTCTTCTGTCACGGTTGTAATGTGGGCATTCCTAAACTATTTTCACATATGGTACAGAGTTCAAAAGGCCATGAAAAACACATTAACGTGTTTTCACATATGGTACAGAGACAAGAGCAAATATTTCTCATTAGTCATGGATCTATATTTCTCTGATAGTTTCTCTGGCGTTAGCTAAAACGATAACAAATTTGAGACTTTTATACTATGCAATTAAGTATCACTGTTGGTGTTAAAAATCAGGATGGCCCCGTGATTTCACATCCGCAGTGTGAGGAGATATACCATAGAGCTTGGATGCCCTCTGGTGGTTATTTATAAAATTACAACCTTTGTGAGAATTGCCAATTTTAATATAGAATAATATACTTCAAACATTCAATATTAAAACAAATATTCATTATCTTGTAAGGTATTCTCGTTACCTTTAATACGTTATTTTTATCCTTAAAATCTAATCAAGAAATGTATTGTGTGTGTGTGTGTTTGCATATAATCTGACGACAGTATTAAAAGATTCTCAAGCATATGAATGAACTGAAAAATAAATCAATAAAAATATAAATTGTCTTACATTTTTCAGGGAAACAGAGAAAGGATCCCCAGTGCAAGCATCACGATTCTTCAAATGAAATGAATACTAAAATGTGTCATGTATAAACTTTAAATCAGTATCGCTCTCTCTCTGTGTTTCTCGCACAGAGTAGTGAAAAGAGTTCTGAAAGGGAGGGGGTCGTGATGGCTCTGCTTGAAAAACAAAAAAGTTACCCTCAATTTTCGAGATGTTTATTCAGATGAATACCGAGAGACAGACCTTTTGCTACACAGCGATCTATCTCCTTTTAAGATGTTTATCCAGATGCATGCCGTAGCGAATCAGCTCATGGGGAAATATGAATAAT
>NW_015638037.1:186251-189627 GCF_001515625.1 Sinocyclocheilus rhinocerous | reverse complement strand
ATAAATCAATAAAAATATAAATTGTCTTACATTTTTCAGGGAAACAGAGAAAGGATCCCCAGTGCAAGCATCACGATTCTTCAAATGAAATGAATACTAAAATGTGTCATGTATAAACTTTAAATCAGTATCGCTCTCTCTCTGTGTTTCTCGCACAGAGTAGTGAAAAGAGTTCTGAAAGGGAGGGGGTCGTGATGGCTCTGCTTGAAAAACAAAAAAGTTACCCTCAATTTTCGAGATGTTTATTCAGATGAATACCGAGAGACAGACCTTTTGCTACACAGCGATCTATCTCCTTTTAAGATGTTTATCCAGATGCATGCCGAGAGACAGGCCTTTTGCTTCACAGGGCGAACTAATCCCTTTAAGACGTTTATGTAAACGCGTCGTTAATCTAGCTGTGGCAATGAAAAATATTGTCTTCTGTCACGGTTGTAATGTGGGCATTCCTAAACTATTTTCACATATGGTACAGAGTTCAAAAGGCCATGAAAAACACATTAACGTGTTTTCACATATGGTCCAGAGACAAGAGCAAATATTTCTCATTAGTCATGGATCTATATTTCTCTGATAGTTTCTCTGGCGTTAGCTAAAACGATAACAAATTTGAGACTTTTATACTATGCAATTAAGTATCACTGTTGGTGTTAAAAATCAGGATGGCCCCGTGATTTCACATCCGCAGTGTGAGGAGATATGCCATAGAGCTTGGATGCCCTCTGGTGGTTATTTATAAAATTACAACCTTTGTGAGAATTGCCAATTTTAATATAGAATAATATACTTCAAACATTCAATATTAAAACAAATATTCATTATCTTGTAAGGTATTCTCGTTACCTTTAATACGTTATTTTTATCCTTAAAATCTAATCAAGAAATGTATTGTGTGTGTGTGTGTTTGCATATAATCTGACGACAGTATTAAAAGATTCTCAAGCATATGAATGAACTGAAAAATAAATCAATAAAAATATAAATTGTCTTACATTTTTCAGGGAAACAGAGAAAGGATCCCCAGTGCAAGCATCACGATTCTTCTGTACAAGACGGTAAAATAATTGTTTTTATCATTTAAAAATTAAACTTTTTGTTGGGATTCGTTCCTCCTTTGTCTTGCACGGATGGTCCCAGGCGTTAACGCTGAGCTACTTGTTGGATGTATTATGTTTGCTTAGTAATGCTATGTATTCATTGATCTTTTTAAATATCTACATCAGACAAATTATCTTGTCTTTATTTCTAGTGGATGTACAGCTGATTGACGGGGAAGTTTCACAAAATGGTACAAATATTCATCTTATACTTTAAAATTAAACTTCTCTTGGCTTTGTTTGTGTGCCTGGGTCATCCACGTGGAGAGGTGGGTGTTTTTGGTTGCTAAGCTACAGCTAAATACTGTTCCACTGCTTCAAATAATTACAGCTGAAAATGTTTTTTATTATTATTATTTGTAGTGACCGCGCAGCTGGTTGATGAACAAGACGGTAAGTAATTGTTTTTATAATTTAAAAAACTAAACTTTTCTTAGGGTTTGTTCCTCTTATTGTTTGCATGCAGGGCAGCGGCGTTAACGCAGAGCCACGTGTTAGATATAATATGCATACTTAGTAATGCTATGCGTCCTTTGATCATTTTTAAATATCTACATCAGACAAATGATCTTGTTTTTATTTCTAGCGGATGTGCAGCTGATCTATGAACAGGGTTCCCAAAATGGTAAAGTAAACGTTTTATACTTTTAAAAAGTAAAACTTCTCTTTTTTTCTTATCTCATTTTGAGCGTCGGGTGTCCTCGTGGAGAGGCGTGTGTTTTTGGTTGCTAAGCTATAGCTAAATACTGTTCCACTGCTTCAAATAATTACAGCAGAAAATTATTGTCTGTCTTTTTTTTTTTTCTAGACCTGCTCCAGTTAATAACGCAGCCAAATTTTATTGATCTCACACATGAATCCGATGAACAGGCGGGTCCCAGCACCGCTAACAATAACCGAAATCCAGCACACAGCCCCTTGAGAAAAAAAAGAGCGATCGCCAAGGTCATTCCGGCACCGAGAGAAGATTCACACAACAGTACGTTTTTAATATTGTTGTTTCTTCAATAGATAATGTTATTTTTATTTAACATTAAAAAAATTATATAAAGTTATCCAATTAGCTTAATACATATGCTTTACCTGGTAAAGCAGCTTTGTCTCCATCTTGTGGAGCAGTCTTGTTATTTTTTATTTATTTATTTTATATTTTATTTATTTTTGTTTTTTAAAAGACTGTTCTATTTTGACCGATCTATTTTGATCCATTTTATCTCACAATCTGTTTGGTTAATTTCTCTAGATTTTTAATATTGTTTTTCTTCAATAGATAATGTTATTTTTATTTAACATAAGCTAATTTGGATAACTTTATATTTTTTTTTTAATACATATGCTTTAGCTGGTAAAGCAACTTTGTCACCATCTTGTGGCGCAGTCTTGCTATTTTTTAATTTTTTAATTTATTAATTTTGTATTTATTTATTAATTTTTTTTATTAATTTTTTTTAAAGAATGCTCTATTTTGACCAATCTATTTTGGTAAAGCTACTTTGTCGCCATCTTTTGGCTCAGTCTTGCTATTGCAATTTTTGTTCTGATTTATCTAGCAATAATCTCATTAGCTAATTTCCCCTTTATTATTTTCTAGATTTACTAATTATTTAATATTCATGTTGTTTTTAAAGTCTTGACAATGTTTAACCTCTGTTTATTCTATTCAGATAGATCATCAGAGCCTGACCGAAACGATGATACCGAACCTGAGATAATTCAAGGTATGCTTTTCATATTTATTTTTAGATTATAATTTTTCATACTTTTATTATTTAACAAAGAAAATCTTTAAAGCAGTGATAGATAATATTATATTCAAACATATTATTTGTGGTTTTCATATACTAATTATTTAAATTACTATTCTTTTCAGACAGATCGCCCCGCATTGCGGACAATGTGCTAACTGGACCGATACACAAATAAATGACTGGGAAAGAGCCAGTTGGAGAAGTGATCACAGTGGAAATTCGTCACAGAGGGGTGGGGGAACACCATCAGCTGGCGGCGATGCGTCCGAGGAGGACATTGAATCACAGCCAGATCAGAACAATAGTGTAGATGAAAGAATCGTCTCTTTGATCCACGAGCTGTTTGATAGGCAAGATTCTCTATTCGGTGAACTGCATAACAGACAAACTGACTTTAATAATCGCATGGATGCCAGGTTTCATGAGCTTCAAGGTAATTTACAGCAAGCAATAGAGATTCGCTGATCCCCAGTTCAGCCCAGGGAGGGCTCCTGACCCCCAGTTCAGCCCAGGGAGGGCTCCTGTTCCCCA
>NW_015638037.1:181094-185368 GCF_001515625.1 Sinocyclocheilus rhinocerous | reverse complement strand
CACACACACACACACACACACACACACACACACACACAATACAATACATTTCTTGTTTAGATTTTGAGGATAAGGTATTACAGGTAACGATAATACCTTACAAAATAATGGATATTTGATTTCATATCGAATGTTTGAAGTATATTAAAATTGGGCAATTCTCACGAAGGCTGTAATTTTATAAATAAACACCAGAGGGCATCCAAGATCTATGGTATATTCACCGAAAGAAAACATATGTCGCAGCCTGCTTTTTAATACCAGATAGAACCCTCTTCTCAAATGTGTTATCGTTTTAACTAATACCAGAGAAACTATCAGAGAAATATAGACCCATGACTAATGAGAAATATTTGTTCCCGTCTCTGTACCATGTGTGAAAACACCTTAATATGTTTTGCGCGATCTTTTGAATTCTGTACCATATGTTAAAATAGTATAGGAATCCCCTCATTACAGCCGTGACAGAAGTCAATATTTTTTCATCGCCACTTTAGATTAGCAACGCGTTTGCATAACCAACTTAAAAGGAGATAGCTTGCTGTGCGGCAAAAGGTCTGGCTCTTGGGGCTCATCTGGATAAACAGCTAAAAAAATATAGGATCGTTTTTGTTTTTCAAACAGTTCTGTTTTTCAAACAGAACTGTTTGAAAAACAAAAACGATCCTATATTTTTTTAGCTGTTTATCCAGATGAGCCCCAAGAGCCAGACCTTTTGCCGCACAGCAAGCTATCTCCTTTTAAGTTGGTTATGCAAACGCGTTGCTAATCTAAAGTGGCGATGAAAAAATATTGACTTCTGTCACGGCTGTAATGAGGGGATTCCTATACTATTTTAACATATGGTACAGAATTCAAAAGATCGCGCAAAACATATTAAGGTGTTTTCACACATGGTACAGAGACGGGAACAAATATTTCTCATTAGTCATGGGTCTATATTTCTCTGATAGTTTCTCTGGTATTAGTTAAAACGATAACACATTTGAGAAGAGGGTTCTATCTGGTATTAAAAAGCAGGCTGCGACATATGTTTTCTTTCGGTGAATATACCATAGATCTTGGATGCCCTCTGGTGTTTATTTATAAAATTACAGCCTTCGTGAGAATTGCCCAATTTTAATATACTTCAAACATTCGATATGAAATCAAATATCCATTATTTTGTAAGGTATTATCGTTACCTGTAATACGTTATCTTTATCCTTAAAATGTAAACATTTATCAAGCCAATATTTTATCAGAGATATTTATGGCCATACCTTAAGGCGTGGTCTCCATGGGGGTGTAAAACTCCTCCTACCAACCTGGGTTTAAAACGTACCGCGCGCTCTTTGCTTATATCATTTCCTATTGGTTTTGAAGGATATCCTTTTTTCTGCAATCAATATGGAACGCCGAGGTAAGTGGAATTATATCTTTGAAAAACATTCTGTTTTAAAGAGACGTTTTTTCAACAGCTCTCTATTTTAAAAGTTTTAATCTTATAGGCTATACGGAGAAAGACGCTTTTAGCCAGATTAATAAGCGTAAGTCTTTTTCTCTTATCTGATGTTTATACGTAATTTATTTTACAGCAGAAAATTATTTATTTTTAATTTTTTTTAAAATTGTTTTTATTGGTAGTGACCGCAAAGCTGGCTGATGAACAAGACGGTAAAAGCGATCGTTTTTATATTTTAAAAACTATACTTTTCTTTGGTATTCCTTTATTGTCTTGCACAGAGGGTATCCTCGTTAACGTGGAGGCACATGTTTGTTGTATGGTGCTTGCTTATTAATTCTGTGTATCCATTGATTGATTTAAATATCTACATCAGAAAATTATCTTGTTTATTTATAGACGATGTAAAGCTGATTGAGGAACAAATTTCACAAAATGGTACAAATATTTGTTTTATACTTTAAAAAATTAATCTACTGTGCTGTGGATACTGAGGATTTAAATCATTACAACAGAAAATTATTTTGTCTTTATTTCGAGCAGATGTGCGGCTGATCTATGAACAGGACTCCCGAGATGGTGGTGTAAATGTTTTATACTTTTAAAATTAAACTACTGATCTGCGGATACTGAAGATTTTAATAATTACAACAGAAATTATTTTGTCTTTATTTTTCTAGATCTGATTCACTTAATAACACAACCAAATTTTATTGATTTGACACAAGAATGCAATAAAAGCGATGAACAGGCTGGCCCTAGTGTGTCTAACAAAGACTGGGAAAGAGATGTCAGAGCTGGTCCAAGCAGCAATAACAACAACAGAAATCCATCACACAGCCCCTTGAGAAAAAAAAAAAGAGCGATCGCCCAGGTCGTTCCAGCGCTGAGAGAAGATTCACACAACAGTAAGATTTTAATATTGTTTTTCGTCAATAGATGGTTATTTTTATTTAACATGAGCTAATTGGATAACTTTAATACATATGCTTTAGATGGTAAAGTAGCTTTGTCGCCATCTTGTGGAGCATTTTTTATTTATTTTATTTATTTTTTAAAAGACTGTTCTATTTTAACCGATCTATTTTTTGGTACATTTTTAGTTTGGTTAATTTGGTTAATATCTCTAGATTTTTTATATTGTTTTTCTTCAATAGATAATGTTATTTTTATTTAACATGAGATAATTGGATAACTTTAATACATATGCTTTAGATGGTAAAGTAGCTTTGTCGCCATCTTGTGGAGCAGTCTTGCTATTTTTTATTTATTTTTTAAAAGACTGTTCTATTTTAACCGATCTATTTTTGGTACATTTTTATCTCAATCTGTTTGGTTAATATCTCTAGATTTTTTATATTGTTTTTCTTCAATAGATAATGTTATTTTTATTTAACATGAGATAATCTTGCTATTGCAATTTTTGTTCTGATTTATCTAGCAATAATCTCATTAGCTAATTTCCCTTTTATTATTTTCTAGATTCCAATATTGTTTTCTTGATTTACTAATTATTTAATATTCATCTGGTTTTTAAAGTCTTGACAATGTTTAATATTCATGTGGTTTTTAAAGTCTTGAAAATGTTTAACCTCTGTTTATTCTATTCAGATAGATCATCAGAGCCTGACCGAACCGATGATACCGAACCTGAGATAATTCAAGGTATGCTTTTCATATTTATTTTTAGATTATAATTGTTCATACTTTTATTATTTAACAAAGAAAATCTTTAAAGCAGTGATAGATAATATTATATTCAAACATATTATTTGTGGTTTTAAAGTCTTGACAATGTTTAACCTCTGTTTATTCTATTCAGATAGATCATCAGAGCCTGACCGAACCGATGATACCGAACCTGAGATAATTCAAGGTATGCTTTTCATATTTATTTTTAGATTATAATTTTTCATACTTTTATTATTTAACAAAGAAAATCTTTAAAGCAGTGATAGATAATATTATATTCAAACAGTTATTTAAAAAATGAATAGATATGTTGTGATTTTCATATACTAATTATTTAAATTACTATTCTTTTCAGACAGATCGCCCCGCATTGCGGACAATGTGCTAACTGGACCGATACACAAATAAATGACTGGGAAAGAGCCAGTTGGAGAAGTGATCACAGTGGAAATTCGTCGCAGAGGGGTGGGGAAACACCATCAGCTGGTGACAATGCGTCCGAGGAGGAAACTGAATCACAGCCAGAGCAGAGCAATAGTGTAGATGAAAGAATTGTCTCTTTTCTCCACGAGCTGGTTGACAGGCAGGATTCTCTATTCGGCGAACTGCTTAACAGGCAGACGGATTTCTTTACTGACTTTAATAACCGCATGGATGCCAGGTTTCATGAGCTTCAAGGTAATTTACAGCAAGCAATAGAGATTCGTCTGCGTGACTTGCAAACACAAATGATTGAAAATTTCACATCAGTTCGCGAAGCTTTACAAACACAACTGAGAGAGAGAACACTGATTGTTAATCTGCTGTGTGCGATTAATGGATGTCTACAACATCGATAGATAATGCTTTTATAACCAACATCATTTTGGTCTGGTGACATTCGAATGCTATATATCTTTGATTGCTTCCAAATACTTTGTCATTACTACTATATTTGCACGAGTTTGTATTCCAAATATTCTGTAATCATTCTATATCGGATGCAAGTTACACTTGTGTGCTTTTACTCTTTTGAATGCTTTTTTTATTTTTGTAATTTCTTCTATATATGCATGTGTTTGTATTTCAAATATTCTGTAATCATTCTATATCGGATGTAAGTTACACCTGTGTGCTTTTACGCTTTTGAATGCTTTTT
>NW_015638037.1:179963-180080 GCF_001515625.1 Sinocyclocheilus rhinocerous | reverse complement strand
ATTCAAGGTATGCAAGGTATGCTTTTCATATTTATTTTTAGATTATAATTGTTCATACTTTTATTATTTAACCTTTAAAGCATTTAAAGCAGTGATAGATAATATTATATTCAAACA
>NW_015638037.1:177445-179660 GCF_001515625.1 Sinocyclocheilus rhinocerous | reverse complement strand
AGTGGAAATTCTGGAAATTCGTCACAGAGGGATGGGGAAACACTGTCAGCTGGTGGCGATGCGTCCGAGGATTCACAGCCATCACAGCCAGAGCAGAGCAATAGTGTAGATGAAAGAATTGTCTCTTTGCTCCACGATCACGAAGCTTTACAAACACAAATGAGAGAGAGAACACTGATTGTTAATCTGCTGTGTGCGATTAATGGTTGTCTACAACATCGATAGATAATGCTTTTATAACCAACATAATTTTGGTCTGGTGACATTCGAATGCTATATATCTTTGATTGTTTCCAAATACTTTGTAACTTCTATATTTGCTTGTGTTTGTATTCGAATACTTTTTAATCATCTATATCTGGCGTAATTTACAGCTCTGATTATGTTCTGTGCTTTTACGCTTTTGCATGCTTTTTTATTTTTGTAACTTCTTCTATATTTGCATGTGTTTGTATTACAAATATTCTGTAATCATTCTATATCTGATGTAATTTACACCTCTGATTGTCGTGTGCTTTTACGCTTTTGAATGCTTTTTATTTTTGAATGTATTCGCCTGTATACTATGCAATTTATTCTATATTTGCATCTGTTTGTTTTCCAAATACTCTGTAATCAATCTATATCTGATGTAATTTACAACTCTGATTGTCGTGTGCTTTTACGCGTTTGAATGCTTTTTTATTTTTGTAATTTCTTCTATATATGCATGTGTTTGTATTCCAAATAATCTGTAATCATTCTATATCTGATGTAATTTACACCTCTGATTGTCGTGTGCTTTTATGCTTTTGAATGCTTTTTATTTTTTAATGTATTCGCCTGTATACTATGTAATTTCTTCTATATTTGCATCTGTTTGTTTTCCAAATACTCTGTAATCAATCTATATCTGATGTAATTTACAACTCTGATTGTCGTGTGCTTTTACACGTTTGAATGCTTTTTATTTTTGAATGTATTCGCCTGTATACTTTGTAATTTCTTCTATATTAGCGTTTGTTTCTATCCGAGTAATCTATAATCAATCTACATCTGATGTAATTTACAACTCTGATTGTATCGTTACAGCTTTGTGAATGCTTCTGTTACCATTATGTTTGAAGTCTTGTTTATAGTGTGTGTAACTATAAATATATATATATATATATATATATATATATATACACGGATACACCCCATAACTCGCGTGACATATTACAGCGATTGATAGATCATTATTCAAATTTTACAGAAATGTAATTTAATAATGATCACAGCCAAAATGTTCATGATTTGCAACAATTAGAAACGGAAATAGCGCAAAGTTTAAACGTCGATTTATGCATTCTGTTGCAGACCGCATTAAGCCAAAACGTCACACAGAACAGAGGTACGTTAACCATGTCTGACTGTACCGCCGGCCCGTACGACAACACTATGCGTTCGTCAGATCCCCCTACAGGTAACGTCGGCGAGGCTTTTTCCAGTAATAACGACTCTGAGCGACCGACGACTACCCGCACTGACCCCCCTTCCGAAGCAGCACCCCCGTCAACTAGCTCTACGGGTAATAACCACGATACTCGTTCTTCAGGCATGACCGAAGATACGACGAGATCGTAAATGGCGGGATCGTAAACGGTTATCATGTAACTCCTAGGCCCCGATTTAACAGTGTGGAATTGCGAAGGACTATGAATATGCGTGAAATAAGGTCTACGGATGTATTATCATATCACGTATTAATACACGAGAAAATTTAAGAGATAGCATCATTTGCTAGAACTATCGGTGGGGACTCTAGCATGATTAATTTAACGATGAATGGTGAAAGCTTGAAATCACCCGTTAATGCCGTTTTAACACCCAGTAATAATTACGACGTTAGTCTTTTTACCGAGCAAATTGAAAAAAATTTACAGAGCGATGATCAGTTAATGTCCGACGACACAGTCGAGATCGAAGTCGACGTGGCCATGAACAGACATGGAGGGGGTCGGAGGCGTAAACTCACAGACATACCTCTACAACAGGTGATTAAAAGAAAAAAGATGAGTTTATTCTGCCCTGTAAATAGGGGAGATAAATTGTGCCATTCTATCTGCCTCACACGTTTTCTCGAACCGCAATTACCCGAGAGCGAATTAGAAAGTCGTGCGACAGTCATTCACAACAACGCAGGATTTTCGATCCAAGACAAGATCGGTCTTCATGATATAGCGAAGTTTGAAAA
>NW_015638037.1:145642-175431 GCF_001515625.1 Sinocyclocheilus rhinocerous | reverse complement strand
TCGGATGTAAGTTAAAACTGTGTGCTTTTACTCTGTTGAATGCTTTTTTTATTTTTGTAATTTCTTCTATATATGCATGTGTTTGTATTCCAAATATTCTGTAATCATTCTATATCGGATGTGATTTACAACTCTGATTGTATCGTTGCAGCATTGTGAATACTTCTGTTGTCATTGTTTTGTATTAGGCAGCCATCTTTTTGTAGTCTTTATGTATGTTGCCATTTTTGATTTGTAGTCTCGCTGTATGAGTAGGTCATTTTGATTTGTATTACACATAAGGTCACTGTCTTTTTACAACCATTATAGTTTTTGTAACTATAAATATATATATATATATATATATATATATATATGAAATAAAATACAAATCTATATATATATATATATATATATATATCACAATGGATGTCGGGGGTGATCATAGCTATCATTCAGATCAGTATCTCGTAGACCGGTTACAGAACGCATTCGAAATGCACACAGATACATCCCATAACTTGCGTGACATATTACGGCAATTGATAGATTATTATCCAAATTTTACAGAAATGTCATTTAATAATGATCACAGCCTAAATGTTCATGATTTGCAACAATTAGAAATGGAAATAGTGCAAAGTCTAAACGTCGATTTATGCAATCTGTTGCAGACCGCATTAAGCCAAAACGTCACACAGAACGGAGGTACGTTAATCGTGTCTGACCGTACCGCAGGCCCGTCCGACAACCCTATGCATTCGTCAGACCCCCCTACAGGTAACGTCGGTGAGGCTTTTTCCGGTAATAACGATTCTGAGCGACCGACGACTCCCCGCACTGACCCCACTTCCGACGCAGCACACCCATCAGCTAGCTCTACGGGTAATAACCACAATACTCTGCCTTCAGGCATGACCGAACCAAGTCATGTGAACATTGACTCTCTGATACGACACGGCGGGGTCGTAAACGGTTATCATGTAACTCCTAGACCCCGATTTAACAGTGTGGAATTGCGAAGGACTATGAATATGCGTGAAATAAGGTCTACGGATTTATTATCATATCACGTATTAATACACGAGAAAATTGAAGAGATAGCATCGTTTGCTAGAACTATCGGTGGGGACTCTAGCGTGATTAATTTAACGATGAATGGTGAAAGCTTGGTTAATGCCGTTAATGCCGTTTTAACACCCAGTAATAATTACGACGTTAGTCTTTTTACCGAGCAAATTGAACAGAGCGATGCATGAACAGACATGGAGGGGGTCGGAGGCGTAAACTCACAGACATACCTCTACAACAGGTGATTAAAAAAAAAAAGATGAGTTTATTCTGCCCTGTGAATACGGGTGATAATTTGTGTCATTCGATCTGCCTCGCACGTTTTCTCGAACCGCAATTACCCGAGAGCGAATTAGAAAGTCGTGCGACAGTCATTCACAACAACGCAGGATTTTCGATCCAAGACAAGATCGGTCTTCATGATATAGCGAAGTTTGAAAATCTGCTAGACATCAAAATTGTTGTATTTTACAGGACGAGTGCAGGAGCATTAGAAACGTTCAAAAATAATGCAGAAATTCATCCTAAAACAGTGTTTCTTTATTTACACGACGATCATTACTACATGATTCTGAATCTGACGGCTTTCATAGGAGCTGACTATGTGTGTCAATTCTGCTATAAAGGATACTCAAAAATTCAAGATCACCATTGCAAACACGTCTGTAACATTTGTTTCGACCGAGATTGCTACAAATACCCTAAAAGAATCATTCACTGTCCCGATTGTCTACGCTTTTGTAATTCGAAGCACTGCTACGACATGCACAAGAAGACTCCACCCGGCAAAGAGAATCCCCCTTGCGACGTTATAGAATAATGCGAACTATGTAACAGACGGTACAACATTATAGGACCCGTCAATAGTCACAAATGCGCGCCCTTCCGATGCAGCGATTGCGGGGAGCTGCACGACCGAGGGCTATATTTCTGCTACATACAGCCCCAGCAGCCCAAGGAACCTAGCAAGAAGTATATTATTTATGACTTCGAAACTCGTTATGAAAATGGAAGACACATCGCTAATTTCGTTTGCGCAATCACATTTGATGGCGAACGATTTGTGTCCGAAGGCGTCAACTGCGTGGAACAGTTGATTAACCGGTTCAGACAGCCCCGATACAAAGGCTACTGTTTCATAGCCCATTACGCATCCAGATTCGACTCTTTTCTAATTCTCAAGTATTTTTGCAAAGTGGGTCTTACTCTCGACATCATCATGCAAGGATGTAAATGAATCTTCATGTACGAAGAAGCTTTTGCTCTGCGATACATAGACAGTTATAGTTTCATCCCGATGGATCTTTCTAAGATGCCCGCCGCTCTAAACCTGACCATGATGGAGAAAGGCTACTTCCCCCATCATTTCAATAGGAGGGAAAATGAGAACTATGTGGGTCCCTACCCCGACAAAAAGTTTTACGGGTATGAAAACATGTCAGATAAAGACCAGGCAAAGTTCGACAAGTGGTATAGCACGGCCTCGGGTAAATTATTTCGTTTCAGCAAGGAGTTGTACGCGTACGGCGTGAACGACGTCATCTTATTACGTGAAGCATGCATGAAATACCGAGAAGTGTTCATAGACTGTACCGAACTCGATCCGTTCAACTTTACCACACTTGCGAGCTGTTGTATGGGGTTCTTCAAAACACATTACCTCGACAGAGACACACTGGCTCTGACGCATAATAACATGTACGTCCAACACAGCAAGACTTACACTAACGCGTCGATCGAATGGCTCGAATATGTGAAAAAGACCCAAAACGTCGGCATTCACCACACATTAAATCACAGCGAACTGCAGATTGGCCGTTACTTTTTAGACGGCTACTACGAACAGGACGGGACGAGGTACGGGCTAGAATTCAATGGGTGTTTATTCCATGGACACAAATGTCACTTTGAGCCCCATAATACCCACCCCTTGTCAGGCATACCTTTCGGAGTTCTGAGAAGACGGTTTGACGACAAGGTAGAGATTCTGCAAAACGCGTACAGCTTGAAAATAGAGTGCCTGTGGGAGTGTGAATGGAACAAAATGAAACAGACTGACCCTTCGGTGATGGAGTTTATGAGTACTTATTTGGATCCCGAGAGACTGAAGCCTTGAGAAGCCCTTTTTGGCGGGAGGACTAATGCTTATAAACTATATCACAAAACGACCCAAGGGGAGAAAATAAGTTATGTAGATTTTACCAGCTTATACCCCTTCTGCCAAGCTAGGAAAAGTTATCCGATCGGACACCCCCAAATCATTTTTAATGATTTCGAACCGATTGAAAATTATTACGGACTTATCAAGGCAACCGTGTACCCCCCGCGCAAATTACTCCACCTGGCCCTGCCTTACAGATGCCGAGGAAAACTCATGTTCCCTTTATGCCGAACCTGCGCTCACACCGAAAACCAGACGTCGAGTTGTAACCACACGGATGAGGAGAGAGCTCTCTTGGGGTGTTGGGTCAGTATCGAACTTTTAAAAGCGATCAAGAAGGGATATGTTGTGGCCAAGGTCGATGAAGTTTGGCATTTCCCGCAAAGGACGGATATGCTGTTTTGCGATTACGTAAAAAAGTTTCTGCGTTTGAAACAGCAAGCGTCCGGCTATCCGTCAAACGTGATCACGGATGCCGACAAAGCTTCTTACATCCGCGAATATTATGAAAAAGAGGGAATTCGTCTCGACTCCGAAAAGATCAGTCTCAACCCCGCTCAGATGTCTATAAACAAGCTATTGCTCAATAGTTTATGGGGGAGATTATCTATGAGAGAGGATTTAGCACAAAAAGACCCTGAAGAATTCACCAGTATCGTTTTTGGAAAAACCGATACCCTGAAATACTTCACATTCGTCTCAAAAGAGGGGATTCATCTCGACCCCGAAAAGATCAGCCTCAACCCCGCTCAGAGGTCTATAAACAAGCTATTGCTCAATAGTTTATGGGGGAGATTCTCTATGAGGGAGGATTTAGCACAAACCATCCTCGTGAAAGAACCTGAAGAATTCACCAGTATCGTTTTTGGTAAAACCGATACCCTGAAATACTTCACATTTGTCTCAGACGACGTAGCACTCGTCCAACATAGCCTCCCAAAAGGGATTGTTCGTCAGACACGTGACATTAATGTGTTTATAGGAGCCTTTACGACAGCTCATGCTCGACTGGAGCTGTACGACCTGATGGACAAACTCGGCGACCGAGTATTATACTCGGACACCGACAGCGTCATTTTTGTGTCTAGGGATGGCGACTGGACACCTCCTCTGGGGGATCATTTGGGGGATCTGATGGACGAAGTAGGGGGTCACGATTACATCACAGAGTTCTGTTCTAGTGGCCCGAAATCTTATGGCTATCGTACTGCCAAGGGAAAAGTGTGCATGAAGGCTAAGGCTATAACGCTGAACGCTAGAAATTCCCAAGCTATCCACTTAGATTCCCTGATTGGTCTGGTTAACGGCTATGTGACGTCTCACGACGATACGCAATACATCCTGGCTTGTGCTGAAAACATTGTGAGGGATAAAAAGCATCTCACGTTGCACAACGATGCCGACAAAGTTTCTTACATCCGAGAATATTATGAAAAAGAGGGGATTCATCTCGACCCCGAAAAGATCAGCCTCAACCCCGCTCAGAGGTCTATAAACAAGCTATTGCTCAATAGTTTATGGGGGAGATTCTCTATGAGGGAGGATTTAGCACAAACCATCCTCGTGAAAGAACCTGAAGAATTCACCAGTATCGTTTTTGGTAAAACCGATACCCTGAAATACTTCACATTTGTCTCAGACGACGTAGCACTCGTCCAACATAGCCTCCCAAAAGGGATTGTTCGTCAGACACGTGACATTAATGTGTTTATAGGAGCCTTTACGACAGCTCATGCTCGACTGGAGCTGTACGACCTGATGGACAAACTCGGCGACCGAGTATTATACTCGGACACCGACAGCGTCATTTTTGTGTCTAGGGATGGTGACTGGACACCTCCTCTGGGGGATCATTTGGGGGATCTGACGGACGAAATAGGTGGCGATGATTACATCACAGAGTTCTGTTCTAGCGGCCCGAAATCTTATGGCTATCGTACTGCCAAGGGGAAAGTGTGCATGAAGGCTAAGGGTATAACGCTGAACGCTAGAAATTCCCAAGCTATCCGCTTAGATTCCCTGATTGGCCTGGTTAACGGATATGTGACGTCTCATGACGATACGCAATACATCCTGGCTCGTTCTGAAAACATTGTGAGAGATAAAAAGCATCTCACATTGCACAACAAGTCAGTCGACAAAAGGTTCAAAGTGGTGTATAATAAGCGCAGACTTTTACCCGATTTCAACACTCTTCCTTATGGCTTCTAATTCGATGATGCATAGAGGGGTACGGGATGCTTCAGAGTTTGACTTTAGACTCCAGCACCCTTTTTCTTGTGGGACAAGTGGGCCATCCAATAGTGGCAAGACCTATTTTGTAAAACGACTGATGGAAAATGGTCTAAATATGATTTCTAAAGAAATTGAAAACATTGTTTATATTTACAACTGTTGGCAACCTCTGTATGATGACCTGCTTAAATTGTACAACATTAAATTTGTTGAAGGAATACCGACGTCTCTGAATGATGATCATTTACTATCTCCCAATAAAGCTAATCTTCTGGTTTTGGATGATATGATGAGCGAAGCTAGTGGAAATGCTCAGGTCGAAAAAGTCTTCACGCAGTTTGTACATCACCGAAATATTAGTGCTATTTATATAGTACAGAATTTATTTGCTCAAGGTAAATCAAGCAGAACCATCAGCTTGAACACTAATTATTTAATTTTGTTTAAAAAACCCGGGACGCTAATCAGGTGATAGTATTAGCTAAGCAGATGTATCCGACGAATGCAAAATACTTTATGGAGTGTAATCAAGACGTTACGAGTCAGCCTTACGGATACCTTATGATAGACTATAAAGCAAAAACAACGGAACAATATCGGTTCAGAACAGGGTTGCTTTCCGATCGTAAAGTGATCTACCTCCAGAAAAAAAGAAGAATCTGATCATTCGTGATGTCAGCCAAGCTTTGTAAACATCTACCTCTGCTAAAGATGATACATAAAGCTAAGCCTAAATAACGTCGTCTTATTTTACAGTCGTCGTCCGACGAACTCATTTTAGCACTCTGCGAAGTGGCGCTAAACATCCTTTTACGGTACGATTCCGATCAACCGGCAGCAATACCAAAAACTGAAAAGGAGAAAATTGGATATTAAATTTCTCGCCAATAAGAAAATCGGTATAACCGCCAAGAAACGAGTTTTCAACCAGAACGGAGGCTTTCTTTTACCACTCCTAAGCGTCGCGGTACCCTTTATTTCCAGTTTAATATCGTCTAGACAGGGTTGAGCATGGAATATGCCGAGAAGATGTATCTTGTCCCCCAGAACCAACTGGAGATGTTGAAATCCGGAACTGCTCGCAAGAACATTCAACAGGTCGTAGAGAACGATCTGGATACGGCCATAAGAAATATTTTACTCAGGACCGATATGGATCAACGTGAAAAAGCCAAACTCTACTCAAACATCCTAACAAGGTTTCTGATGATCGTTAAACAAGGCGATCATGAGAACACTGTTTTAACACTCTCGTTACCAAATCCTGATCCCGGTCATAAAGATGATCGCGTCGCTACTACCGCCCGAGATAACCAGGGTTTGGAAGATGTCGTAGCTGAAGTTCTGAAGAACGTGCCGTCGAGAAGCGTGAAAAACAGTCGATACATATTAGACAAAATGTCTAAAGCTAAAGGACTCAGCTCTTGGAACGAGTCGGGTAAATTTGTGTTTAAAGGTAGAGTCATACCTGGTTCGCACATGCTTGATTTGTTAAAAATGCTACAGCCCCGCACCAGGTCCGGGATGACAGGAGACCTCTAGGATGGTCGGAGTTTCTACAGTCGTTTGCCGAATTAAACATTCCGTTTTCTACCATACCAAATCATCATGTTAGACGTATGATTAGTTCTTTAAAAAGTAAGCCTGGAGCGCTCTCTCACACACCGGAACCTATGCAGTCTTCTAAAAATTCTGTCAAGAATTTCACGTACTATGGCTCTGAGGACGGATGAACCCGTATTCAAATCACCGTCTCTCAATCGAAGACAATGGTTAGAATTTTAATGATGTATTTTCTTTAAATGTATGAATACCTACTGTTTGAATATTTTTGAATAAAACGCTGGAAAACGGATGTCGGTTTTAAGCGCTTTTTATTTATAATCAAACACATACAATGGATAATTCAATCATGCTACATAGTGGTATTACATGATTGCACACAATGAATACACGACAAAGTTTTTTCATTACAAGCAATAGATCCAAGTCTTTTGACAAAGAGCGACACCATTTTATCATTTTTAATATAATCGTCGCTGTACAAATTCATCACATAGTTATAGTCTCGACCCCTCGCTAGGTGATATAGGAAAAACACACAGTGCTGTCCGCACGCATCCGACGTAAAATCCTGAACCCGTTTGGTAGAATATAACATGACGGGGGCATTGGATATTAAAAAGTTTTTGATGGCGGCTGGAAAGCGTTCGCAGTCAGGAGCGTTGCCGAAGCTATCAAAAAAACAGCCGGAACCCTATCGAGTTAAATAAGCGGCGATCCAGTGTTCACCAGGCAGGTTCGAAGGGTGCGTGTTAATGATAGACATGGCCGGAAAGGTCCTTAACGGTCTTTCAGGCAGGTGATCGCTCGGAAGAACTCCGAGAAAATGAGTGTTACACGAAATTTTGTCCATGATAGCTGTGAGTTGCACCGTGTTCATTTTCTGTTCAGTAGTAATCGTCCAGAACCTGTCTGCGGTTAGACACTACGATGATACTGTCAAACACTGCGTAAACGACGAGATTAATAGTATGAGGTAACGGTTATCTGAAGCGCGCTTCGAGTCTGATATTCCCGGACTTGATGAGTGATATGTGCTGACCGCAGTCTTCATCAGGCGTGAGGTTAAAGGCATAAAGCGAGCAGCCTTTCAGAAAATCATCCCTGTTGATAGAGAGGGCCTGATTTTTAAGATGTCTCCCGCTCGCGGTCGCCAACTGATACAATTCCCGTACGGCAGATCCTGAGGTAAAGTCTGGCTGGAGAGGCTTGGCGGGAAATTGCTGTCCGTCTAGGTAGACGGCCAGGAACTCCAAATCGTAATGTTTGAATGCGAACGGGTTTTTCTCGTAGGATCCGGTGAATGTGTCATTATCCACCATAGCCAGGACGATAGATTTTGGTAACGTCCCCAAAAACAAATTTTCCTGATTTGATACTCGGGATCCAGCAGGTATGGAGAAATTGTTTAGGCATACCCTATCTACGGGGTACTTGGCCATGGTTGAGAGCAATGCCTGGGCATGAGCCAGTCTCACGGACGGTGATACGGACACTTTCTTGACAAAAAGGAAGGCTGACACTATATTTAATTTATAGGCATCGTCGCTCATCAGACAGAATTCATCTTTGCCTCTGATCATTCGTATTTTTATGTCGACGCCGTTTAGCATTAATTTTTATTGAAAGAAAATATCACTATGAATAGACACCAGCAGCTCCACAACCTTGCTCCCGGTAGTGTAGAGCGATCTCTTGGTCAGCCCCATGTTATGCCCCACAGGATCAGTTTCATCCATGTGACCTGCCGTGTCTTTGAAAAACAGTCCGGCTGAGAAAAGCGATTCCAGCGCATCTTTGCTGTAGTTGAGAAGACTCTCCGCACGTGAGGTTATCTGACGGAGAGACGCAAAGCAGTTTAAAGCCTGCATGGATCCTGTTTGGTAAACGTGCACCAGCAGTACTTAACAGAGCACCCGACCCCTTATCCAACAGCAGCACTAATTTAATTCTGTACCAGACGTGTTATTTAGGTCGATGTAATCTTCGCCGGTCCCCGCGATAAAAACTCCAAAGGCGACGAGTCCGATATAGCCGAAAAAGAAGGAGGTACTTCTAAATAGGTATTTTTCTCTATAACCGTCTGCGTCAGTGGGACTGTAAACAAATCCAACTCGGACTTAATACACTCTCCCGACATGCGGTGCAGTAACGCCATGCTAGAATATGGTTTTTACGGATCTTTTAACAGCAACGTGTCGCTTCACAACCTTTTTAGGCTTTCTGCGTGTGACTGAGACCTTCTTGGGGCAGCGCTTTGTTTTCTTTATTGAATGACCACGCCTCCTTATACCCGGAGGTTTAGACGTTCTCTTACGAGCCATGACCATAAGTCCTGAACTGCCTTGAGCTTTAGGATCACCATTATATGATCTTGACAGAGCGTTTGAGACGACGTCGGCTGCTATATTTTAGCGGCCAATTTTAGGTGCGGTTTAGCGATGCTGAACCCCCTTTTTAACAACGGCACTGCCATCCTAAACAGACCTCTGAAAAGTCCTCCTAGGCCAGCTCCGTACATAACGGCTTCTCCAGCATATCCGGGTAGGCCACCCCCCGCCTGGTTTCGCTAATAGTCGACATAGTCAGCTGCGTTCATCCCTCGTGGGTTGTAATAAGCCATTTTTAAAGCACAGATTGTTTAACTGGCCTAAAGTGTAGTTTTACAATGACTATCTAACACTGACAGTGTCATTGTCTCCTCTCGTTATATGTACGCATCTTAAAAGGGGGACGTACGAATCACCAACTGATTGGTATTCGATAATGTCGGTATAAACATACATCGTATAGAAACCCGCGTTGATATCTGCTTGATGAGGAGCGTCCGTGATAACGCTCATTGTAAAATTGGCTTTTTCATGGTAGGCGTCACGTCCTAAAGCCACGTCAGGCTTGGTTTCTAAAATAGCGGCGAGTTTCCCGTAGAAGCTTACCGAAATGTTGGGTTTTGCGATCAGCTGGACCTTGTTTTTTATTCGATCGTAACCTATTGCAGCTGCTGGTGCAATAAGTGCAATTATTGCATTGGTCACGGCTCGAACATTCTCGTAGTACCCTCCGCTTATTTGGAGCTTCCTTGATACGGAAACCCCTGATAACTCTTTAAACACGGTTGCACCTGGTTTATTCGCATGTTTCTGAGATGGTACTGGTAAGACATGTATGCTGAAAACCCCATCGCCGTCTTTAAGGGTGTACCAGCTTCTAGGATATTCAATCTCGGCAAGACCTACTTGCCATTCTCCTTTCAGGTTTATAGTTTTTGCTAACCTGGTCGTATAACTAGATATGCGATTTTCAGGATAAACTGACAAAGAAGCGTTGCACGGTAACGTGACGTAGAAACCACGATCATCCATGGTGAACCTTCACTCAAATGATCTCTTTCGGTAAAGGTTTGTACGCTTTAAGGTTTTTTTTTGTAAGTCCAACAAAGCTTTTTTGTCTATATAGCTATTAAATTTCGCGGGCCATCCTAGCCATTTCACTAAAACTAGTGTAGTTCGCCCCTGTTTTTTCTCCCCTAAAATCTTTTCCACCTTAAACGCCTTGTTTTTGCTCACGATTATTTTTTGTAACTCTTCTTTGTAAAACACCCCATCGATGACGTCGCCGTCATAATCAGAGAGTCTGTAAACAGGTGGATTACGCTGAATACACGCTGAGATAGTGAAAAATTCATCGGTGTAGTTCTGTTCATAACCCTTGGCGAACGGTCCTCGCACTTTAGAAATCCTGACCACATCTCCTACTTTATATTTAAAAGCGGTGTGCTCGTTCTTCTTCACACCACCGTACAAGTTTTGAAATACGGTACCTTCATTTTCTTTGCTGACGTCCGTCGGTCTCATCTTAATACTTCTATGGTAACTGGAGTTGTACCCCTGCATAATATCTTGCAAAACATCTATGTATCTCCGTGAATTTGTGGCAGATAAAAATCTCCACATTCGGCTTTTTAATGTTCTATTAAATCGCTCTAGCACACAATGGATAATTCAATCATGCTACATAGCGGTATTACACGATTGCACACAATGAATACACGATAACATTTTTTCATTACAAGCAATAGATCCAAGTCTTTTGACAAAGAGCGACACCATTTTATCATTTTTAATATAATCATCGCTGTACAAATTCATCACGTAGTTATAGTCTCGACCCCTCGCTAGGTGATATAGGAAAAACACACAGTGATGCCCGCACGCATCCGATGTAAAATCCTGAACCCGTTTGGTAGAATATAACACTATGGGGGCGTTGGCTATTAAAAAGTTTTTGATGGTGACTGGAAAGCGTTCGTAGTCAGGAGCGTTGCCGAAGCTATCGAAAAAACATCCGGAACCCTCTCGAGTTAAATAAGCGGCGATCCAGTGTTCACCAGGCATGTTCGAAGGGTGTGTGTTAATGATAGACATGGCCGGAAAGGTCCTTAACGGTCTTTCAGGCAGCTGATCGCTCGGAAGAACTCCGAGAAAATGAGTGTTACACGAAATTTTGTCCATGATAGCTGTGAGTTGCACCGTGTTCATTTTCTGTTCAGTAGTAATCGACCAGAACCTGTCTGCGGTTAGACACTTCGATGATACTGTCAAACACTGCGTAAACGACGAGATTAATAGTATGAGGTAACGGTTGTCTGAAGCGCGCTTCGAGTCTGATATTCCCGGACTTGATGAGCGATATGTGCTGACCGCAGTCTTCGTCAGGCGTGAGGTTAAAGGCGTAAAGCGAGTAGCCTTTCAGAAAATCATCCCTGTTGATAGAGAGGGGCTGATTTTTAAGATGTCTCCCGGTCGCGGTCGCCAACTGATAAAATTCGCGTACGGCAGATCCTGAGGTAAAGTCTGGCTGGAGAGGTTTGGCGGGAAATTGCTGTCCATCTACGTAGACGGCCAGGAACTCCAAATCGTAATGTTTGAACGTGAACGGGTTTTTCTCGTAGGATCCGGTGAATGCGTCGTTATCCACCATAGCCAGGACGATAGATTTTGGTAACGTCCCCAAAAACAAATTTTCCTGATTTGATACTCGGGATCCAGCAGGTATGGAGAAATTTTTTAGACATACCCTATCTATGGGGTACTTGGCAGTGGTTGAGAGCAGCGCCTGGGCATGCGCCAGTCTCACGGATGGTGATACGGATACTTTCTTGACAAAAAGGGAGGCCGACACTATATTTAATTTATAGGCATCGTCGCTCATCAGACAGAATTCGTCTTTGCCTCTGATCATTCGTATTTTTATGTCGACGCCGTTTAGCATTAATTTTTCTTGAAAGAAAATATCACTGTGAATAGGGGCCAGCAGCTCCACAACCTTGCTCCCGGTAGTGTAGAGCGATCTCTTGGTCAGCCCTGCGTTACGACCCACAGGATCAGTTTCATCCATGTGACCTGCCGTGTCTTTGAAAAACAGTCCGGCTGAGAAAAGCGATTCCAGCGCATCTTTGCTGTAGTTGAGAAGACTCTCGATGATACATCGGTATGGGTAAGTGCTCGAACTCTGAGATATCAGACGATCGCCGAGACTGACGTCGACTTGTGAAAATATAGTAGCTCCGGGGTAATTTATTAGGGCTACCTTTGCGGGGTCTGGGATGTCTCCCCCATTAGGTCTTGTGATTTTAAGACGTAGAAACAACAATGTGTTATTTAGGTCAATGTAATCTTCACCGGTCCCCGCGATAAAAAACTCCAAAGGCGACGAGTCCGATATAGCTGATAAAGGTGGTACTTCTAAATAGGCGTTTTTCTCTATAACCGTCTGCGTCAGCGGTACTGTAAACAAATCCAACTCGGACTTAATACACTCTCCCGACATGCGGTGTAGTAACGCCATGCTAGAATATGGTTTTTACGGGTCTTTTAACAGCAACGTGTCGCTTCACAGCCTTCTTACGCTTCCTTGAGACCTTCGAGACCTTCTTGCCCCTGGGCTTTGTTTTCTTTATTGAATGACCACGCCTCCTTATACCAGACGTTCTCTACGTTCTCTTACGAGCCATGACCATAAGCCCCGAACCGCCTTGAGCTTTAGGATCACCGTTATACGCTCTTGACAGAGCGTTTGAGACGACGTCGGCTGCTATATTTTTAGCGGCCGATTTTAGGTGTGGTTTAGCGATGCTGAACCCCCTTTTTAACAAAGGCACTGCCATCCTAAACAGACCTCTGAAAAGTCCTCCTAGGCCAGCTCCGTACATAACTGCTCCTCCGGCTAGACCACCCAGACCACCCCCCGCCTGGTTTCGATAATAGTTGACATAGTCAGCGGTGTTCATCCCTCGTTAATCCATTTAATCCATTTTTAAAACACGGATTGTTTCACTGGCCTAAAGTGTAGTTTTACAATGACTTTCCCGTAAGAAAATGGTATTTCACGGTTTTGGTCGTCCTTTAATTCTACGGCTATGTCCGTGATGAGCGACTTGTTGACCGATGCGTAATGGGGTTTGTCATATCTAACACTGACGGTATCATTGTCTCCTCTCGTTATATGTACGCATCTTAAAAGTGGGACGTACGAATCACCCACTGATTGGTATTCGATGATGTCGGTATAAACATACATCGTATAGAAACCCGCGTTGATATCTGCTTGATGAGGAGCGTCCGTGATAACGCTCATTGTAAAATTGGCTTTTTCATGGTAGGCGTCACGTCCTAAAGTCACGTCAGGTTTCATTCCTAAAATGGCGGCGAGTTTCCCGTAGAAGCTTACCGAAATGTTGGGTTTTGCGATCAGCTGGGCCTTGTTTATGTGTTATTTAGGTCAATGTAATCTTCACCGGTCCCCGCGATAAAAAACTCCAAAGGCGACGAGTCCGATATAGCTGATAAAGGTGGTACTTCTAAATAGGCGTTTTTCTCTATAACCGTCTGCGTCAGCGGTACTGTAAACAAATCCAACTCGGACTTAATACACTCTCCCGACATGCGGTGTAGTAACGCCATGCTAGAATATGGTTTTTACGGGTCTTTTAACAGCAACGTGTCGCTTCACAGCCTTCTTACGCTTCCTACGTGTGACTGAGACCTTCTTGCCCCTGGGCTTTGTTTTCTTTATTGAATGACCACGCCTCCTTATACCAGGAGGTTTAGACGTTCTCTTACGAGCCATGACCATAAGCCCCGAACCGCCTTGAGCTTTAGGATCACCGTTATACGATCTTGACAGAGCGTTTGAGACGACGTCGGCTGCTATATTTTTAGCGGCCGATTTTAGGTGTGGTTTAGCGATGCTGAACCCCCTTTTTAACAAAGGCACTGCCATCCTAAACAGACCTCTGAAAAGTCCTCCTAGGCCAGCTCCGTACATAACGGCTCCTCCAGCATATCCGGGTAGACCACCCCCCGCCTGGTTTCGATAATAGTTGACATAGTCAGCGGTGTTCATCCCTCGTGGGTTGTAATAATCCATTTTTAAAGCACAGATTCTTTCACTGGCCTAAAGTGGAGTTTTACAATGACTTTCCCGTAAGAAAATGGTATTTCACGGTTTTGGTCGTCCTTTAATTCTACGGCTATGTCCGTGATGAGCGACTTGTTGACCGATGCGTAATGGGGTTTGTCATATCTAACACTGACGGTATCATTGTCTCCTCTCGTTATATGTACGCATCTTAAAAGTGGGACGTACGAATCACCCACTGATTGGTATTCGATGATGTCGGTATAAACATACATCGTATAGAAACCCGCGTTGATATCTGCTTGATGAGGAGCGTCCGTGATAACGCTCATTGTAAAATTGGCTTTTTCATGGTAGGCGTCACGTCCTAAAGTCACGTCAGGTTTCATTCCTAAAATGGCGGCGAGTTTCCCGTAGAAGCTTACCGAAATGTTGGGTTTTGCGATCAGCTGGGCCTTGTTTTTTATTCGATCGTAACCTATTACAGCTGCTGGTGCAATAAGTACATTTATTGCATTGATCACGGCTCGAACATTCTTGTAGTACTCACTGCTTATTTGGAGCTTCCTTGATACGGAAATCCCTGATAACTCTTTAAACACAGTTTCACCTGGTTTATTTGCATGTTTCTGAGATGGTGCTGGGAAGACATGTATGCTGAAAACCCCATCACCGTCTTTAAGGGTGTACCAGCTTCTAGGATATTCAATCTCAGCAAGACCTACTTGCCATTCTCCTTTCAGGTTTATAGTTTTCGCTAACCTGGTCGTATAACTAGATATGCGATTTTCATGATAAACTGACAAAGAAGCATTGCACGGTAACGTGACGTAGAAACCACGGTCATCTATGGTAAACCTTCACTCAAATGATCTCTTTCGGTAAAGGTTTGTACGTTTTAAGGTCTTTGTAAGTCCAACAAAGCTTTTTTGTCTATATAGCTATTACATTTTGCGGGGCCATCCTAGCCATTTCACTAAAACTAGTGTAGTTCGCCCCTGTTTTTTCTCCCCTAAAATCTTTTCCACCTTAAACGCTTTGTTTTTGCTGATGATTATTTTTTGTAACTCTTCTTTGTAAAACACCCCATCGATGACGTCGCCGTCATAATCAGAGAGTCTGTAAACAGGTGGATTACGCTGAATACACGCTGAGATAGTGATTTAAGGTTTTTGTAAGTCCAACAAAGCTTTTTTGTCTATATAGCTATTAAATTTCGCGGGCCATCCTAGCCATTTCACTAAAACTAGCGTAGTTCGCCCCTGTTTTTTCTCCCCTAAAATCTTTTCCACCTTAAACGCCTTGTTTTTGCTCACGATTATTTTTTGTAACTCTTCTTTGTAAAACACCCCATCGATGACGTCACCGTCATAATCAGAGAGTCTGTAAACAGGTGGATTATGACGTTGCTATGCCAAAGCCTGCTAACGTCATGCCTGCTATGCCAAAGCCTGCTCACATCATGTCTGTCAAGCCAGAGCCTGCTAACGCCATGTCTGCTACTCCAGGACCTGCTCACATCATGCCAGGACTTGCTCACGTCATGCCTGCCAAGCCAGCGCCTCTTCACGTCATGTCAGCCAAGCCAGAGCATGCTCCCGTCATGTCTGCTACGCCAAGTCCTCTTCACATCACGTCTGCCAAGCCAGAGCCTGCTCACATCATGCCAGTCCAGTTCCGCCTCCACTCCACCACCCTCCTGGACTTGTTGGGTTTTGGTTGTGTTTGTTTGGGCGTCTGGTGCCGCCCATAGAGGGGAGGATATGTAATGTGATGTTTTGTGTTGTGTTTCTTGTTCATGTTTTCATGTCTTTTATTTTGGAGTTTTTTATTCATGGTCCCTGTTTGTGTCATGCTTCCCTTGCCCTCATGTATTCATGCCATTGGTTCTCTTGTTCATTGTGTCATGTGATTCCCTTTTCTGTGTGTTATGTTTTGACTTGTTCTTTGGTTCATGTGTCATGTTCTGATTGGTTGTCTAGGTCTTGTGTCTTGTTTCCCATTGGTTTGTTCTTGTCATGTGACCCTCATTCTCTTCATCCCATTCCTTCTCAGGAGTTTTAGGTGTGTATAAACCGTCCATGTCTATGTGTTTCACAGCTCTTTTCTGATTTTCCACAGAAGTGCACGGGTCTATTTATCCAAGCGCACCTTGGAATGCGACCTGATACCACGGACACGTCCGCACATGTGAGTCCGGATGTGGGAATGCTCCATAATATCTTCAAAAACAATATTTAATGTATCACCTGTCATCCTTGGGCTCTTTCATACAGCTGTACAAACATCATTTGTCATCCGGTTTGACGGCCGGATTTCACGCGCACCGGTTTTCGCATATGGAAATTATTATGATGTCAGAGGTCGCATATGGATATAATTATGGGTCAAAGATCAAAGTCACGAATCAAATTTTGTCATAAGCTACCGTATATTGACTACTGTGGTGCCCAACCCTGTTCCTGGAGATCTACCTTCCTGCAAAGTTCAACTCCAACCTGAACTCTGCAGGTAGGTAGATCTCCGGGAACAGGGTTGGGCACCACTGCTCTACAGTATGTTGTTCTTTGTTGTCACTGTCTGTTGGGTTTTTTTCTACCTCTATCCCTGTCTCTGCTAGGCCTACCGTAGCATCCTCCCTCACAGCACTGCTATTGGAAGACCAGGAGTCTCTGGCTATACTGATTCCAGCAACATCCTAGTTAATGAACAAAGCATAGGATGTAAACATTACAGCAAAATATTTTCTCACTGACTGCTCTCAACATTGGAATACACATGAATACAAACAAATAATAATAGCACAAAAGGGAATAGAATGTATAGCAAGAACTATAAATATTAGCAGCAGTAATAGCTGTGTGTGTGTGCGTGTACCAACAGATTTTTACATTTTTAAATCCGTTTTGATATACAATTATTTGTGAATTAAAGTATACTGAAGTGTTGCTAGTATGTGCTGCATGTTGAAAAAACAATTTTGTTCCCTTTAAACAATTTTGCGCTTGAAATGGCTACAATTATTGTTGCTATAGGACGAGGCCCCGCAGAGAACAGAGAGCGTGTGGTAGAAGGAGGAGGATTTTTTTCCACACATATTAATTTTATTTGGAATGCCAGAAGAACACATTGTCCGAACATATTGTTTGCCAAGCCATGTTATTTTTAATTTGCTTCAGGAAATAAAAGATGACTTGGAACCTTCAACTAGGAGTCTCGCAATACCAGGTCTATCAAAACTTCTTGCAACCCTTCATTTTTTGACCTCCAGTTCTTTTCAACGTAGCCTACTGTGGCTTATTTATTTCTTTATTCTTTAATTGCGACTACGCTAATTTGAGCTGTTCTTGGTATATTGCATTGGTCGATATGTAAATTAGATGTTGCATCTGAGTTCTTTAATTTGCGCATTGTTAGTAAATCACCCACATACATTTCCACACCCATCGGCGCTGTTTTGGAATAGCGCTCTGGTGCTAATTTGCCCTGTTTAGTAAAACTGTCCCTAAGTGTGTGTTGGTGTGCTTGTCAGTACATAATGTAAAATATTACAATTTGGCATGAAAATACAGAGCAGGATTTTCTCACCAGAAGAAATATCCGGAAGATCCTAGGCTCTCTTCTTTGTCTTGCAATATGCGATTATCTGTTGAGACCCATGCCCTTTAGAGCTCAAAGTCTATCCATCCCTGACATGTGGGTATAATATACCTTAGTCCAGAGCAATCTAAAATTAACAAAGAATAGGAACAGTTAAATTCAAACATAAGACAACATTTCCTACTTCAGTGTTCAAAATATAATTAAAATCTCACTTGTTATTATTTACCAATTGAAACAAAGTGAACAGAGAAAATTTTTTATGGTTTTGTGGGTTCCATATATTATTCTAATTAACTAACTGTTTTCATTATGAAAAATATTAAACATAAATCATTCCAAATAGCAAACAAATCAAATCAGTAGCCTATTACATTATACCAAGATTATGACTTCACATAAACACAGTACAAAAATAAATAACTAATTTTAAACCAATTTTTAGTGTACTTAATATTTTCCTTTTCACAAAATGTTACGTACAGTGTAAATACAATACAAACTTTATGTTTTAACTTTTCAAATGTGATTATATGTCTGTGCTTTTGGAAATGGATCTTTAATTAGCCTTATTATTTTGCATTTAAACCTCTTTTTGAGCATAAAATGTAATTACATTCTGAAAATGTAATTGTTGCATGTCCAATTATTTAGTTGTATTATCATATCCATATCGATTCATGTAGGTCACAGCGCCCTCTGTCGGTGAAAAATAATCACTACATGATTGCTCTGGTAACCAGCAACTTTCCAGAGATAAAACGTTTCATTTCTTTGTGTTTCGAAGTGTTTTAATTTTACACTGTAGTTTACAGACGAAAGGACATGTAGTTTTGAATAAAAAGGCGACATACCTTCACTCAGAGTGGACGCGACACCGGATGAAGAGGCTCCTGGTCTTCAAGATGAGCGTGTTGGCCAAAAAAAAAAAAACATAACGTGCACATATTAATTTACTGCTGTATCATCTGTCGCAGTTGCACCGATCGACCGTTGGAATTAAAATTTTTAACCCAACTGGTTGCGTTGTTATAGAAATAACCCAATAAACATAGCAATAACCCAACAAAACGACCCAACATGTTAACCCAGATATTGAGTACAGTAAATAACCCAACGTTTTTTAGAGTAGAGTGTGAAAATGCCTTGTGCTAGCTGTATTTTCGTTTTCTTCTTACCTCTGTGGCACTACTGTCCTCTGCTGCAGAAGTTGAATTTAAACCTTTTGAAAAGAGTTCGGTTAATTTTACGCATTTAGCAGCGTCCGAGTTAAGAGCTCTTTTTTTTTGCTTTGTCAAAGTTTTTCTCCACACCCTTTCCTTTTTTACGGTCCATTATCTAGCTTTTACTGAAAATTAGCTCGTGTTGCACTCTCTCTGATGACGTGCTTGATTTTGACTGAACGGTTCTGTCGGCCTATCTCGGGACTAGACGGCCGGCCGTTGCCGACTGGGCCAAATACTTAACATTTATTATTATTAATATTATTATTGTTGTAACCATAGAGAAATCGTGCAAGTGATAAAAACTCATCCTATGTGCTGTTGGCCAGTAAAAACAATTTTATTTATATATATTTTAAAGGGGTCATCGGATGCTACATGCACTTTTACAAGTTGTTTGAACTGAAATGTGTGTTGGCAGTGTGTGTACACAACCACCCTATAATGATAAAAATACACCCAGTGTATCTACTAATATCTTTACCCCTTTCTCAATTTGAGCCGATCTCAGATGCCTGTCTGTGTGACGTCACAAAAACAGGCCCCTCCTACCATAGTTTGATTGACAGTAGCGTTTCAACACACACTGGACTGGCGTCTTACCTTAGACCCGCCCTGAGTGAGCTGTCATCGGTCCGCCATTGTCTCACCGCCGGAGCAGATGTAGACAAGACTGACTTCTAAGCGATTGAGGTGTTCTGTTGTTGGATGTAATAATGAACATAGCAGTCGTCATTTACTCCCGACATCTGAGTCGCTGAAGACGCAGTTTATTACTTTTGTTTTTGAAGGGAATGCGCCCCCGATCTACCTAAATATGTAGATCTATGTTCACGCAAATTATTTGTGATCCAGCTTCACCTACAGAAGAAGTGAGTATAAGGTTTTTAATGAATCTTTGCAAATCGCCTTTCTTAATAATGTGCCAATTAGCAAGTTTCTCGATGAATGCAACTACAGTAAACTGTCCCTCAGAGAGCGGCTCGGAAGAGAGGGGCGGGGTCAGGAGAGCTCATTAACATTTAAAGGAAAATGCTGCAAAACAGCTTGCTCTGAAAATAGCTGTTTTAGACAGGGTAAAAAAGGTGTTTTTTACACTACCATTGAGATATTTTAACCAAACTATGTTACAGACTTTTCATTAAAGACCCTAAAGAATCATATCAACTTGTGGAAAATGGGCATCGCCTTTTAAAAATCTGACTGGCCCACATTAAACAAAATGGTCCGGCCCCTCTGGCATTTGCCAGAATTGCCAGATGGCCAATCCGTCCCTGGTTCCTAGTCAAGAAGAGTCTCATAATTGTGAAAGTAGAATTTCATCCCATAAATACATTTGCAGTACAAATACAAATGCAAAACAAAGATGACCCTGAATGTTGTTGAACTGAATATATTAAATAAATCTGTTAAAACACACACTTGTCAATTTGTACTTGTCTTCTTGTGTAATGTAGGCTATTGCTGGTAATTCTGGCCCCTGTGTGCAAGTGTGAATCTTAAAATGTGTGTAAAAGAACATTTTAATGATTTAATGATGACACAGCTTTTGTAAAAACAGTTGCTTTCAAGTCATCTGGTTTTAGAAACAGTCAGTAGTCGGGTTTCCATCCAAAGTTGCAAATTTAACTTGTGCGCAAAGGTTTTATGTTATATTCCAGTTTTGCGCACAAGTTAAATTCGCAACTTTGGATGGAAACCCGGCTACTGACTGTTTCTAAAACCAGATGACTTGAAAGCAACTGTTTTTACAAAAGCTGTGCATCGTTTCCATCCAACAAGTCAAAGAGAACTAAATCGTCACTTCCTGATAAACTGGCACTATAAATCACTAAGAAAAGTAGGAGAATATAATAATTTTCATATATAATATATTGCTTGCGCCTCAGAGCGATCAGACAAAACACAATGAATGCGGTCATTGCTTTTGGAGGTGGATGCTGCTGTTTGGGAACGCAGGAGTGGAAGACATTTCTGGGAGGCAATTATACAGAAATACTTTGATGACAGACTTTGCTCGTGTATTTCCGAATGACCATAAACATTTCAGATGCTGTGGAATGAGATCGGTCCACTGGTTAGTCAGGTTTTGCCGTCCCATATCGCAGTCACATGACTTTTTTTGATGCGCTTGGAGGAATTTATTCACAAAACGCATTTCCATCTACCATTATTCACATCAACCCTTTTTCGCACAAGTCAAAAACCACCTCAAGCGAGCGTAAAATCATTTTTGCGAATTAAGGGATTTTTATTCTAAATTTGGCGTTTCCATCCCTCGTTTCTCATGTGATACTTCAAAATGCGCATTAAAATAGGGAAACATAGCTATTGTTGGGCAGTAGCATCGCTAAAAGTAGTGACGCTACTAGTTTAAATATATAGTTCAGTCGTGAAACTCTAGATGGTTCAGAGTTTCTCTGAAACTCAACAGCTAGATAAGTAAACGGTCTTCTCTCTGATTTCAGTGCATTATTGCGTTCATCAGATTTACATTTTTAAACTAGAAAACATACAAATTGTAAAACTACACGCAGGTAGTCGCGTGAGGAGTAATTACTAAGCATGTCTTGTTCATATAACAGCATTAGCAGCAGCAGCAAGCAGTTTTCCTAGTTCATGTATGTGAGAATACAACGTCAAGTGTCATCGCTTTCAGATGCACACCTCACTAGTGGGGTCGGTTTGCAGTTGGCGTTTCACAGTTGCTCACAGTTTAAGTCAAGGTGAACCTGTATAACTGTCTTTCATAACGTCATACTGTCAACAGCCTTACCTATTTAACCATAACAACTTAATGAGCAACAGAAAATAATATACCCGCTCATACGTGTACTCGTGCCGCATTGCAATGCACTCAGAAGAGGGAGCGCTCATTCTTAAAGGGGTCACGTCTCTATTTCACTCGTTACCTTGGTTCAGTGATAGTGAAGAGTTTATAATGAAAGTCATGTTTAGTGATAGTTTAATGATAATTAATCATGAATTTGTTTAAAATATAAAGATGCTACTAATAATAATAATTTCCAATCAGTAGCCCATGTACAATGTAGCTAATAGTAGGACACTCTTACACTGGAATTTACTATTTGTGTATTCAGTTGGGCTTACAGCAATTATAGTACTTTGATGGAGTGTAGCAGCAGTATGATAGAATTCAGATCACGTTATTAGCGAATTGTTAATAGCAGTATGCATGGTAAGTAACTCTTTAAAATTGAAATAGGCTTTTATTACTTTGTTTATTTAACAGGGCGTACAGAGATTTTGTGAACTTTTAAAAACAAAATAGGCATTATTTGTTTCCGTTTCATTGTTTAATAAATACGCTTATAGTAATTCTACGCACTTTCATGCAGCTGTAGTAACAGTATGCATAGCTATTCAGATCGCAATTTTTAGCAAATGTAATAGTAGCATGGCATAGCAAATTCAGATGCAATGTTAGAAATAATATTAGCAGCAGTCAGCATAGCAACCAATTATTCAGTTGCATGAAATTTCAGTGATAATGCATGGATGGGTTACAGCAATTCTAGTACTTGCATGGAGCGCAGCAGTATCCATAGAATTTCAGATTGCGTTATTAGCAAAGTATTAATAGCAGTATGCATAGCACATCAAATTATGCGTTTAGTTGCAGCAGCAGTAGGTAGACCGTAGATTATATTTACATTTATTCATTTTGCAGACGCTTTCATCCAAAGCGACTTACAATTGCTGAAGTTTCAGTGACTAAAAATGGATGATATGTGAACTCTTCAAGCGAATAGGCATCATTTGCATCAAGGTTATTTTCGTAAACGAAAACTAACACTAAGACTAAAACAATTGATGAAAAAACAATTTTGTAAACTGAAATAAAATAATGTTACATCCCTAGGATGTATGTATTTAAAAGAGTAATTGTTGAGGTGTTTTTCCACCCTTTTGGGTGTGGTTATGTGTCCCCTGTGCGTGTGCTCTCTCTCCTCCTATCTCTCTCACTCTCTGCTTGCTGGGCAGTTCCAAATTACCCACAGGTGGTGCTCATCAGAGAGTGTGCTGCAGACGGAACACGGCTACAAAAGCGCAGAGTGAACACTGTTTGGAGAGGCTCATTTCTCCCCTGCTCCACACTTGTTTGGAAAGGCTCATTTCTCCCCTGCTCCAGACTTGTGTTGGGTGTTTTCTCTTTAAGACGTCTGTTGATTGAAGGGGTAACTTAAATAGTTATCTGTTAAGTGAATACTTCTGAAAGTGAGTGGTATCCCTGTTGACTGCGTTGTAACCATATAGTGTATGTAAATTTACTTTAATCTTACTTTTCTTGTTAAGGTATTAAAAGGTAATGTAACCATGAGTTACATTACCTTTTAATACCTTCTTGGTTTATTTGATTTGTGCTTAGGTTGGAAGCTGTAGGGAGAGGGTGCCATTTTATTTTGTACTCCAGTTTATCCCTGTTTTTGGTTAGTGAGGGAGTTGAGGAAAGCTTATGTTGTTGATTTTCTTTTCCTTTACTCGCATAGGTTATTTAGTACTCCTCCTGTTAGTCAGCTGCTATTTTGGTTGTTGTTTTGGCCAGGCTCTCTCCTGAAGACCTTTACTGCTTCCATAATTCTGGCTTTCCTAAATAAATTAAGTTTGCCAAACTAGGTGGTTTTTGCATTTTTCTGGAGCAGAGGACTGGAGTGATTCCTCCACGTTTTTATTGATTTCTTCCGTATAAGTTTAAGCTGTTACTCCCACTCCCAACCCTAGACTGGGGATGTGATCATAACAATAAAAACGTCAAAATAATTGAAAAACTAAACTAACAACAGTTATTGAAAAACTAACTGAAATAAAATAATTATGAAAAATAAATAATCGTTTTCGTAATCATTACGTTCTCACCCCTTGGCGGAAAAATATACGAGCTGTGTGGAGGTTTAGGGAAATAGCCTACCTGTAATGGCGTATCACGCACATGGGGTTATCTGATGGAGAGACGCAAAGCAGTTTAAAGCCTGCACGGGTCCTGTTTGGTAAACGTGCACCAGCAGTACTTAACAGAACACCCGACCCATTATCTGACAGCAGCACTAATTTAATTCTGTACCAGACGAGAACCATTTGACATAAAGACCACGAGTCGCAACCCGAACCGCACTCACATTAAATGTATTACATCAGATAAGCAAGATTATTTATTTTATCATGTAACAAGCAATCAAACCAACATTAGGCATTCTGAAAAACAGACATGCAGCGCAACATGATAATTAACAGAAAAAAGGATGAGAACGCGCATCGATTTCTGTAAACAACACAAAACTTTTGCCTAGCATCTTGTGATCACTCTGCCAGGCTTTTGAACAAATGTGCATCTTAGCATGCGTTAATTTTGTGTCGCTATATGTTTGCCTCACTAAGGTTAAATTATGCCTACGTCTTTCTTTGGCCTGCGCTCTGGAAATGATCTGTTAATTCTGCTAAACTTTAATTAAAACTGAAACTAAAACTGAAACTAAACTGTATAAAAACTAAATAAAAATGCGTTCACAAAATAAAAACTAAACTAAAACTAACAAAAATATGAATGAAAATATGAATGAAACTAATAAAAACGAAACCAAATTTTGTAGCAAATTTGAAAACGATATTAAAATAAAACAAATGAAAAAATTCAAAACTAAAATAACCTTGATTTGCATTTCGTTTATTTAAAAGGGGCTTATAGCAATTCTAAGTACTTGTAGCAGCAGTATGCATAGTTACTCAGATCGCATATAGCAGCGGCAGCACAAAGTACATTTAGTTGCATGACATTTCAGCGATAAAATAACGCTTAGATGGTAGTGAACTTTTTAGGTGAAATAGGCATTTATTACTTTGCTATTCAATTCAACAGGGTTTATAGAACTCTTCAAAGCGAAATAAGCATTAATTGGTTGTTTGGTTATTTAATAAAGGGGCAGTAGCATTTCTAAGTACTTTTGTGCAGCAGTATGCAAAGCTATTCAGATCACAATGTTAGCAAATTTTATAGCATGCATAGCAAATTCAGATGCAAGGTTAGAAATAATATTAGCAGTAGTATGCATAGCAAGTCATATTATTGTTGCTAACATAGCAGCGGCAGCAGAAAGCGCTTTAGTTGCATGAAATTTTAGTGATAACTCATGGAGGGTAAAGTAACTCTTTAAAGTGCAATAGGCATTTATTACTTTGCTTATTCAACAGGGCTTACAGCAGGTTTCATGCAGCAGCAGTAGATTATGCTTTGTAAATTCTGATTAAATATTACAACCACAACAGCTTGCACAGTAAATTCCTACTACAACATTGTGAATATCATTAACAGCAACAGCATGTACTTCAACTCAGTATTGAAATGTTAGTGAATATTATCAATAGCAGCAGTAGCAGAAGTTTTGTTGCGTTGGCCATATCGCACTGCATACATTGCGAACAGCTTTACCTATCGTAACGGGTCTATTGATTGACTTTGTCATGTTGTGCCGCTCGCGTCTGGCGTAGACACCATGTTAGAGTAAAATAGGCATTCGCCTAGCTACTTATATGCCTAATTAATGGAGCTCTCAGCAGTTCAGTCTCTTGTGCAGTAGCAGCCTGCATAGGCATTCAGTCATCAAAATTATTCTCAGCAGCAGCATGCACAGCATTTCTATGTTGCGAATTTTAATTTGGACACAATTAATATAAAAGCAGACAACTGCATTTAAATAAAGTCACTGTAGATACTTGCTCAAGACCATCTTGGAATGAGCCATGCGTGTTCATTCAATGCAAACATTATTGTTCTTAATATGCAATATGTATATATATATATATATATATATATTTATCAAAATAAATGAGCAGCTGCTTTTGAGGCAGAATTAGTCCTGGGCATATGACACCACAACTTCAGGGTGTACAGTGATTTATTCTTTCGCCAAATATTTTGTTAGCTTATTAATAAGTTAAAAGTAAGTATTTCCATTGCAGTAACGTTGATGAACGTTAATGAAAAAAAAAATTTAACTCTTGAATGAAAAATGTAAAACTATTTGCACAGGCCACCCGAGCCGGAGTCAGGTGGTTGCTGGGGGTTACTTCATCTATCAGCCTACAGTGTGATTCCTGCTTGTTAATGACACACAGTCACAGTCATTTGGGGCAGACCTGACCTGTTGAAAAGAGATGGGCTTCATCCCTCTTGGGGTGGTGTGACTCTTCTCTCTAGAAATATGGCCCCCTGACTGAGCCTGGTTTCTCCCAAGGTTTTTTTCTCCATTCTGTCACCGATGGAGTTTTGGTTCCTTGCCGCTGTTGCCTCTGGCTTTCTTAGTTGGGGACACTTCATTTCCAGCGATATCGTTGACTTGATTGCAAAGATACTATTTAAACTGAACTGAGCTGGATGATGACATCACTGAATTCAATGATGAACTGCCTTTAACTGAAAAATTATTGTTTACTATTGTCATTTTGCATTATTGACACACTATTTTCCTAATTAATGCTGTTCAGTTGCTTTGACACAATCTGTATTGTTAAAAGCGCTATATGAATAAAGGTGACTTGACTTGACTTGACACAGTGCGCGTTTCTACCTAGGTAAGTTTGAGCTATTGGCTCAGACACACATAGTTATTTAGGTCATTAGTTAAATAAACCTAAGGGTACATCACCCAGGTTCACATTGTTAAGCCACAAGTTAATTTATATGGGCTCCATTAGCCCAGAAACACATTTAACTCAGGTCACTAGTTTAAGCTATCTGGTCAACCGATCAGGTACACACAGCAGTAGTTCACTAACGTTAAGCCATTCGGCAAAGCCGGCCCAGGCTCACATAGATAGCAAACACACTGTCTCACAGCTCTCCGGACCAGCAGCAGTACATATGTCTTGGTAATAAATATGCTTGTTCTGGGGGGGTTATCTTTTATATTCTTCTGCCTTATATGGATGATTTTAAGCATATTATTGTATAGCAGCAGCATACATATTTAATTTTGTTTTCTTCTTCCAGCTTTGTTGGGGGATTATTTTATATGCTATTTGTGCAGCAGCAGTATGTCTTAAATACTCACGGCACCGTATCGCCATATGCATTGGCAGTAGCAAGTTCCTGTACTTGCTTGCAGCAGCAGCAATAATCTACAACTACAGCAATAACCAACAGCAGCAACAAATCAGCAGCAGCGTAGCATATCTGTTCTGCCAATACCAAATACATTAACACTGTCATATCCATCACCATGCTAAAATCTTTCGAGAGTTGTCATGATTGAACTACATTTCTCAATAGCATGGTGGTAGCGTCGCTGTTTTCTGAATCAAATAGCTTTTCGGTAGTGAAGCTCTTTTGTTGATTAAGTAGTGCGGTAGCTTCCACACAAGCTACATTTTCCCAAGCATTTCTGAAGCTCAAGCTCAAATATGAAACACAGCTGCTAAGGATCACAGATCCTGTATCAGTAAGAGGCTTCACCGCCACACACCGACCTGTGTAGCCGACAGAAGTATGCTCACTACCAAGTACGCAGAGTTCGGACAATCTGCAAATGGAACAGCAGTGTACTTGATAACATCAGTCAGCTTGCCTTTGCTACTCTGGTTATCCTCGCTGTATGTACATTTACAATAAAACAAAATAATTATGATTTCCAACCATATAATACGGAATCGTCCCGTATTTAAGGCATAAGATACGCCACATGCTAGACCATACGAATAACAAACTCTAAACTGAAAATGAATCATTTTTTATAAATCATTTGATTTAAGGCTTTAAGACCAAGTAGAATCCTCTGCCAGCCCATGAGTGGGACTCGCGCTAACGGTAATTTTAATTTTGGCAAATTTGGGTGAATGCAAACAACATGATTATTGTTCATGAGCCCAACATTCAGCTGCGCAAGAAAACATGCAATCTACCTGCATGTTTCACCGCCACACACCGACCTGTGTAGCCGACAGAAGTATGCTCACTACCAAGTACGCAGAGTTCGGACAATCTGCAAATGGAACAGCAGTGTACTTGATAACATCAGTCAGCTTGCCTTTGCTACTCTGGTTATCCTCGCTGTATGTACATTTACAATAAAACAAAATAATTATGGTTTCCAACCATATAATAAGGAATCGTCCCGTATTACGCCACATGCTAGACCATACGAATAACAAACTCTAAACTGAAAATGAATCATTTTTTATAAATCATTTGATTTAAGGCTTTAAGACCAAGTAGAATCCTCTGCCGGCCCATGAGTGGGACTCGCGCTAATGGTAATTTTAATTTTGGCAAATAAGTTTGGGTGAATGCAAACAACATGATTATTGTTCATGAGCCCAACATTCAGCTGCGCAAGAAAACATGCAATCTACCTGTAGGAAGATGTGATCAAAAAGGTTAATGTTGTTGAATAGAGAAAAATATTTTTTTACATTTAAATAGCCTAACTTTTAAGCCTATTCTTAACCTTATTGGACCTCATTTAAAAACACAAAATGACCAGTAAAGTCTTAACCTCTTGAGCTCTGCACGCAAAATTGCATCATCAGAGTTATTCAGTGCTTGAAGTGAAAAAAAAGAAGTGCCGCCCCCCCCCTCTTCATTTAAATATTAAATAAATAAATACATTTTAATTTTTATTATTCACAATGTAGTTATAGTGCCACAATCAATCAATCAATAAATAAAAATTTTCAATACAAATAAGCACAAATAAAGCTGCGATACCAAACAGGCCCACAAGGAGATGCCAAAGACCACTAAACCACCTGCCTGTACTAATACGGATTCATTCAGAATCACTAAACAACTGACCACCGTATAATCTAAAACACATTCAGCCAGCATCTATTATAAAACACTCTTGCTTTTAAGCCAAATACATGCTGAAAAGAATAATTTAATAACATCTGGACATAAGTATTAGCACTGCTTTGTACTTACTGTTGGAATTCACTTACTGGATCCTTGGACTTTCCAGGAGTTTACTGGTTTAAAATGACGTGATTGCAAGAAACTGCTTCCTTTCATTTTAAAGGTATTGTTTTCTTTATAATTTACTGATTCAAATAATTAATTAAAAAAAAATATTAATTATTAATTAATTCTACTACTCTGCGCCCCTCCCCTGACATTTTACATTACATTTACATTTTGACATTTAGCAGACGCTTTTATCCAAAGCGACTTAAAAATGAGGACAATGGAAGCAATCAACATCAACAAAAGAGCAATGATATGCAAGTGCTATAACAAGTCTCAGTTAGGTTAATGCAGTACACATAGCAGGATTTTTTTTATTTTTTATTATTTAATAAATAAAAAGAAAACAGATAGAATAGAAAAAGAATAGAGCAAGCTAGTGTTAGAGGCCTTTTTTGCTTTTGTTAATCAGAAGTCAGAAAGTCAGAATTATAATTGTATAATAAATAAAAAGAAAACATACATAGAATGTAAAAAGATTAGAGAAGCAAGTGTTTTTTTTTTAAGAAAACAAGCAGTTAGTAAATGACTAGAGTGCAATTCTAAAAGGGGCAAGTTTTTTTAA
>NW_015638037.1:142916-145627 GCF_001515625.1 Sinocyclocheilus rhinocerous | reverse complement strand
TAGGCAGGTCATTCCACCAGGAGGGAACATTTAATTTAAAAGTCAAAGAAAGTGATTTTGTGCGTCTTTGGGATGAACAACAAAGCGACGTTCACTTGCAAGAACGCAAGCTTCTAGAGGGCACATAAAGGATACCTTGAAGGACCTATCTGAGAGATAAGACTCAAACCACTGGAGTGTGGTTCCTGAGATGCCCTTTGCCAATAGGGTTGACAGGAGGATCTGGTGGTTAACCGTGTCAAAAGCAGCAGATAGATCCAGCAAGACATGCTCTCGCGCCCCTGAGACCCACTCTGCTTGCATTAATTCACGTGATTTGTCGAGATGAGGTGGCCACACCTGGTAGTGTGATTTACATAGTGTCATTTCTAATCATCCAGTAACGCTTGGATTCTGAGCACTGCATCATGTCAGCAGTGCCGGTACACATGAAAAAGTGCCGGTATTCTAAAGACTAAAATATAAATGTACCTGTACTGCGTACCAGTGCGTACCGGCCCACTTCAAGCACTGGAGTTATTGTAAAAAATCAATAAGTTGCGGAGCAGTAAACTAGACATACATGTTATCATTTGAAAGCTTAGAACCTCGGCTTTCGTGTCCATCCCATCACTTTTACATTTATGTTACGTAAAATAACATAAAAGGTCTGAATTCACCCCCAGCCCCCTAGATGAGCCATATATCAAATGAAAGCTCTCATTCCCCAAAATGTGATTACCTAGTGATATATTTCGTTGATCTAACACATTAGAGAGAATAAAATTTAAAAAATTACAATGATTGAAATGACTTATGTAAACAAACAAACATTTACGTCATATTCCTGCTCCGATTACAACTTCTGTGTGCTAGAAGTAGCCACAAACGTTCAGCTCTTAGATTAGGTTGTTATCTTTAAAATGAGACTATGCTCACTTTTCTGTGAGCTTGAACGGCCAAACAACACCCTAATATGTCTCAGATGTGCCGATCAACACATGCAATGCAGTTGAATGGTGCGTTTTCCACTAGTTTTGCCTTAAAATAATGTCTCTAAAATTATTTCAGTGGTAGAACAACTCTTAACCGAACAAATTCTACTGCCGCTGCAACCTGAGCAGCCTCCTAGCGGCTAAAACCACACTCTGTAAGTTTTGTGCTCGGGTCGGTACACTCAGCCTCGCCCATCCCCTGCCAGCGGAACAGTGCGACCTGCTTTACAGCATACGTCACATATTTTACTAGTAGCCTGGGTGGATTTAGCCAACAGCTATCTACGAAACGATCTAATATGCAAATCTCAAAATCAACGCCATGGCAGAGCCAGCAAAGAAACCAAAGAGGGTTTTGTCGGAGGAAGCAAAATAGTAAATAGTTTTCGGACACTGGCTGTAACCATGTGTACCATGTCTGTTTTGACACCGAAGATCCAAAAACTAATTCCCCAGTCTACTTCACGTCTGAACAGTTATTCAAATAAAGAGGCTCTGTTACTTTAAAGCCTTATAAACTTATGACAATGTCCGATGTATAGGCTATTATGGTCATTATGGTTACATGCAGGGCCTAAAATTAACACTCACCAGACGCCAAATGCGAGTAAAAATCGGCGTTGGCGAGTATATGTAACAGTGTCAGTCGCCAGTTGGCGGGTACAACTTTTACAAATTATAACAATGCAATGAAGTGAAAACAACAGCCAGTTTTTAAAGAGATTCACTGTTTCTGACATAAGCGAATGAAATAACCTTTTCCGAAGACAAGATCATCGTGATTAGCTGTTCTGTCATAAGCGACAAGAGCGAATCGAATAATAGGATACAAACGGGCTGATAAGGTCAGAGCAGAGTGATGGCCAGCTTGTCCCTACACAGTTCTAATAACTTTTACCTGAGAAGATATTACTGCTTCATTTCGGAAGATTAACTTTTCGCATCTTTATTCTTCATGACCCGAGAATGTGGCGACTTCAACGCACGAAAACACACAATTATGTCAAAATATGCGGTTTTGGTAAGTTACCTCGTAAACGTAGTCTCAAATGAGTTATAAAGTCTTAAACTAAAGAGTTATGTGTCAGATGTGTGTCAGATCCGCGTCATATGCATCTGGTTTTAAAGAGACAGAGCTGATTTTAAAGTGAAACCCGCTGAAGTCTGTCAGTTGATGTAAATCAAAGAACAAAAGAAAAAGAGAAATCCTTGGACTGCTCTAGTCGCTGATTAACTTTTATAGCTTGACTAAATATTAATATGTATAGTTTATGCATATATAACAGTTTATGTGAAGATTGTTTTAAAATCACTTAAATTAAAAGTTGTTATATATTTCAGAGCCTATTAAATGTTAAAAATAATGGCTTTCCTTCGAGTGTTAACTAAACAAGCCAATGACAGTTGGCGTGCGTGCGTGTTTCGCCACGCGCACCCCGCCCCGCAGCCCGGGTATAAAAGGAGAGCGCGTGCAAACGCACATCAGCTTTTCGTTTCGGAGCCGAGCCTTCTACTAAGACGAATCTCCGCGAGTGTCTACAAGAGAAACAGCCTAGCGTTGGTGTCACGGCGCGTCAGCGTGTGTCAACAGATGCCTCTGCCAGGGGCTGGGGTGCCATGTGCAATGGGAATGCAGCTGTGGGGCTCTGGTCAGGGCCCCGACTGCAGTGGCATATCAACTTCCTCGAGTTGCAAGCAGTATGGCTTGCTCTGCGCCCCTTCAAAACGCTGCTACAC
>NW_015638037.1:133250-142537 GCF_001515625.1 Sinocyclocheilus rhinocerous | reverse complement strand
AGGTGGAGTGATGGAGCGTCTCATCCATGGCACTGGACCATTTCCAGGATGCTGCTGTGGACTTCTCCATCCTCACTGCTCACACCAGTCTGCAGACATTTCAGATCCTGCAAAGACGCACAAATATAATACAAAAGCAGTCATTTTAATAGCACAATGTCATTTGATTTCTGTATTATAAGTAACAGAATGATCTTATTTATATTTTTGTTTCAGGTTTTCCAAATCGTATTTAAGATGTATATGGTTTAAAATGTATGTAAATCTACTTTGGAGATGTACGTGAGCCCCCCTGTTAGCTATACATAATAAAACGTGTTTATACAGCAACATCACAACTATACTATACCATTTAGCATTTTTACACTTTCAACAATTTGCTCTAAAGTAGTTCAACAAATATGAATTTAAAATAAGGAACCGTGTTTTTGGTTTGTAATACTTACATTTGTAAACACCCTCATCCAAATTTTCCGCCATGTTCGATTATGATGCATCCTCTTCTTCTTCTTTATGATGTATCCTCTCGCGTGGCCTCCTGGGATAGAAAAGTATCCATCGACGAGCACTCAAGAAGCTGCCTGGGCAGAAGCAGTAGGACATCCGGGAACTTCTCGAATACTCTTTTATGAATACTGAGGTTTCGGACATACTGATTTGCTTGGCTACTGCTTTCCCCTACTATATAGTAGAGAAGTAGGCGGTTTCGGACACACTTTAAGTAGACGCGTGTCCGAATCTCGCGAGAATTAGTATGTCACCCAGGTAATTCTCGACTACCCTTTTATGAATACTGAGGTTTCGGACATACTTATTTGCTCGCCTACTGCTTTTCGCCTACTATATAGTAGAGAAGTAGGCGGTTTCGGACACAGCCAGTATTTCCCAGACACCCTCCTGGTTCACACCTGCTCACATTCTCAATCACCAGCCTACTAATCACCTGCACATGTCACTGCCAATCAGGACTCCCATAAAGCCACTCGCACTATCCAGTATCTTTGTCTGGTCTCAAGGTTATTACTTCTTATACCTACCTGTGATCCCATCTGTGTTCTCCCGCGTTCCTACAATCCCATTGCTCCATCGCCACATGAAAGACAAGATAAGACTCTGGTTACTCCCTCAGTTAAGTTCCACTGCCTGCATCTCTGAACTGTTTATACTTACCTCACTGATTATAAACCTAACGGACCACTCAGATAATTAGGATCGAGTCAGTTAGAAATACCAAGGGTTCACACAAAACAAGGGGAGTCCGCTTTTAGTTATTATGCCGCCCACAGTTGGAATCCGCTTCCAGAAGAGATCAGATGTGCTAAAACATTAGCCACATTTAAATCCAGACTCAAAACTCAACTGTTTAGCTGTGCATTTATTGAATGAGCACTGTGCTACGTCCGAACTGATTGCACTGCATTTTATACATAATCATTTCCTATTTTTAACTGTTTTAAATTCATTTTAAACCTCTTAAATCAATTTTTAAATCATTTTCAAAGTTTTAAATTCCTTGTCTTATTGTTGTGATTATTATTGTTTTTTTTTTCATTTATTTTATGTAAAGCACTTTGAATTACCATTGTGTATGAAATGTGCTATATAAATAAACTTGCCTTGCCTTACCTTCTCCACCCGTCTTGATCCTCTGCCCTTCTGTGGATAAAGCCTGTTGTGATTTACCACTTACCTGAATGTTCCCCGTGTGTATGTAGCTGACAACATGATTGCGCGGACAACATTTTATTCTACTATACAAATTACACCCTTTGTAAACAATGCTACATACGAACTATGCGAGCAAAAAAAAAAAAAAACTAGGCTAACATAGTACAGTTCTTTTTGTCATTATAGTTTTTAATTCTGGAGCAACAATAAATAAAACTATGTAATGATATTTTTAGAACATAGTGTAACACGGGCTACTTTACCTGGTCGGTGGACATGGTTTTCAAACAAGATTTCTGCATTCGCCGGTTCCGTCAACTTAGTCAACAAATTCACATGGATTTCGCTGCCCACGGGGAAGCTTATAAAACGACAGTATTTACAACACCGGTAACAGACTATTGCATTTATCAACCACATGGGGGAACCGTGAGCAAATGTTACTGTGGCTGCATTCGAAACCGCATACTTCCATACTATTTAGTAGGCAAAAAGCAGTAGGCGAAGGAAAAGTATGCATGAAATCTCAATATCCACAAAAGAGTTTATCCAGTCTGTATCCAGATCTGATGGTCGCTGCAGTCACCTGGATCCAGTCCGTATCCAGTCCAGATGGTGGATAAGCACCTACACTGTAAAATCTAATTAGTTGAGCTTACTTAAAAAAAGCATGCAAACCAATTGCCTTAAAAAAACGAAGTAAAGCGAAATAGGAATAGTATGTTGTACTGACAAATGCTTAGTATAGTTTACTTACATGAGAATTCTAGTAACTAAAAAAGAACTGTAGGGGGTACTTGATCCTTTAATTTAGGTTTACTCATGACTTAGTATAGCTACTCACTGACTCCCAGAGTGCATTGCGGCAGAATAAATTATGCAGTTGCTTTGTTTTACAGTTGTTGTTTTTATTTGCCAATTTTATTTGCTGTCTTGTGTCAGTAGTAGCACAACAAAAATAGCAAATAAAATGGTTATTGTTACAATTAATACAAATAAATTAAATTGAATTGTTACCATTTTTGTGATTCTCGTGCTGAATGTTTAAGTCTGTGTGTGATTCAACATGTTACCACAAATTATTTAAGGGTTATATAAACCCAATAATAAGCTTTAAGGGATTTATGAAAAATAAAGTTTACAAAACCTCATTAATAAACACAAACACACAAAAAAAAGTTTTGGCTGGCCAGTGGAGAACTGGTCCCCGGACTGAACCTGGTTTCTCCCAAGAGTTTTGGTTCTTTGTCACTGTCGCCTCTGGCATTCTTAGTTGGGGATGCTTAATATCCAGCGATATCGTTGACTTGATAGCGCAGATACTATTTAAACTGAACTGAGCTGGATATTTTCCTAATTAATGCTGTTTAGTTGCTTTGACACAATCTGTATTGTTAAAAGTGCTATATAAATAAAGGTGACTTGACTTGACATGACATCACTGATTTCAATGATGAACTGCCTTTAACTGAAAATTGAGTGTTTACTATTGTCATTTTGCATTATTGACACACTATTTTCCTATTTAATACTGTAAAGTTGCTTTGACACAATCTGTATTGTTAAAAGCGCTATATAAATAAAGATGACTTGACTTGACTAAGACTGGCGTTTTCTATTCAATGCCCTGTCTGCAACAATAATTTATATTTTAATTGTTTATTTGGGGTCTTGTGGGGGGGTTTTTTCTCAGCAATTGTTATGTAAATATTTGTGATTAATTAATTAATGAGCAAATCATGTAATTATTAAGAACAGGGGTCTTCAACGTTTTTCAGGTCAAGGACCCCTTAGGCGATAGAGACATGGGACAGGGACCCCCTGATACAAAATGTCAAACATAGCCACTGATATTAATAGAAACCAATCATATTTTGCTAGTTATATTATGACAATTAGAACTATGTTGTTGTTGTACATGCATCATTGTCTGTATATTTTCATATATTTTCAAATCTTTCAAAAAGAGTTATGTGTTAGGCTTCGTGGGTCTGGTGGACCCGCTGCATTTTGGGGTTTTAAATTCAACACAATAAAAATAATAATAATGTTAAAATACTCTGCAGATGTTCACTTCATCCCAATTACAAGCAATATAAACAGCATATATGGTTGATATTTGCCCTTTACCTTTGTTAGATCACATTTATGAATTAAAGTGATGCAGCCTTGTGTGGGAATGGCAGGGGCAGAAACACAAAACTCACACTTACACTCACACTCTCACAGACTCTCTCTTTCTCTCTCACACACACACACACACACACACACACACACATACACACACATACCCATACTAATAGCAGTCCCAGACAGTAGGAGGACTGAGTGAAGGTACACAGGACCTAACATTTCCACACTTTTATTACTCCCGGGTACAGTAGACCCGAACATCTTGTATGTAATATAAGTGTGTAGGGGGGGTGTACAGTGCCAAACCTGCAGTAGAACTCGTTCAGATCGTCTGCCAGTTGTTGATTCTCCGCAGTGCTGGGGGATGGTGTCTTGTAATTGGTGATTTCTTTTAGACTTTTCCACACTGATGCGGAGTCACTGGAAGAGAATTTAATCCTTATTTTTTCAGAATAATTCCTCTTTGCCACTCTGTTCACAGTTGTCTTAATTATTTTAATAGATTTGCAATTTCATACATTTTCATTTTACTGTCAGATGGACAAGTATACATTTACATGAACTTTAGCTTTAATATTAATAGAACTTTACATTTAAATTTACTGTCAGGTAGGCAATTATCAGTGTTGGGGAGTAGCTAGCTACAAGTAGCGATGCTACTAGCTTAACTACATTTTTCAGTAGCTTTACAGTAGCGACGCTACTTTTAAAACAATGTAGCTTTTACTGTAGCTAACAATTTTTTCCAGCAAGTAGCAGTGTAGCGCAAACAACCGTTCTGACGAGTCACAAGCCTGTAATGTCAATATGTCAAGCAGCACAGCGTCTTCTTCTGACTAGATCACAAACTAAATTGGTTCATTACCGCCATCTGTTGTGATATCACGCATTGCGCTGCTTTACAGTCTTTCCACTGACAAGAGATCGTCTGATGATATTGCAAAGGATGTACAGGAGTGGATGTTTCACATGAATCAACTGTAGTTTATGCAAAACAAATATTAAAATGTGGTCTACGTCGAAGACTTAAAGCACATACAGGAGGTGAATAATAGCCTTTTTAAACTGATTAATTTTTCTTCTTTATTGCACTCTAGATCAAATGTCTATTTTACAATGATGAACGGTCATAATATAATCTGTCCCCCCACAGTTTTGTAATGAACACTAATCGAACAGAAAATAAAACCGCAATATAGTAGTGTGCTTATCATTTGACAAAGGATGGTTGCGGCAGGATTCACGCAAAGCGCAGTGTTCACGCGCACAGCTGATGATTGACATCTCCATTCACAGCCAGTAAATACTGCATGTGCTGTGAGTTTAACCTGCTTATTTTATGACTCCTCCGCATCCAGTTTAAGTTGCATATATTTTGTTCTTGCATTGGTGTTACGTTTGTAGCAATATACTAATATAACTAAAATTACTATTTAACTATACAGTATTTTATTATTGTGTGTATCGAATAGTTTACAAAATCAAATGATTGGGACACTTTTTGTCATTGAAATGGCTTGAAAAAGTGTCCCAATCAACCTGAATTCCCTCTACTCTTTGAAATCATGATTGAATTACAGTATGTTGTATTAAACCCCAAATATTTTACTTATAACTTCATTATATTTTACTTATAACTAAATTATAATCCTTCATTAATAATTGTTCAGTTATTTGTAATGTTAATTATAAAAAAAAAAAAATAATAATAATAATATAAAAAATTAGAAAGTACTTTCAATGTAGCTAGCTACTTTTTGACAGTAACTTGTAGTGTAGCTAGCTACTTTTTCAGAAGGGTAGCTTGAACGTAGCTTATTTACTTTAATTTACGAGTAGCTTGTAGCTGGTCAAGCTACAGTTTCAGAGTAGCTTCCCCAACACTGGCAATTATACATTTACATGACCTTCAGATTTACATTTAATAGAACTTTACATTTTAATTTACTGTCAGGTGGACAATTATACATCTACATGAACTTCAGCTTTAATATTAATAGACATTTACTGTTAGGTGGACATACATTTACATGACCTTCAGCTTTAAGTTTAAGACACCTTTAATGAGATGACTGACCCTGGTGAAGTACACAAAGTCTTTCTGGCAGGAGATCCAGAACTGGGCGAGAGAGCTTGTCTTGTATATAACTCATTCGAAATGGCGCCGCACACGGCCGCCTCAGTGCTTGGCTCTCCAGTGTTTGTACTGTTTTTGTTAGTTTTTCCTGTTTTTTGTTTCTCAAACACGATCAGTTTTACCAGGTATGAACTGCTGAACATTCGGCAGAACACACCACAAAAAACGGATTTCTATTATTCGGACGTTTTGCTGAACGTTGTAGTTGGCGGAGCAGCGGCGCTGATGAAGCGTTTCATGACACGCAGACGGGGGAAGAGAACCGGCGTGCTCGTGAAGCTCAGGCAGCGCGGATTTCGAACGCCGTTGCCTAGCATCCATCTGGCGAATCTCCGCTCTCTACCCAACAAAACGGACGAACTTCTTCTGCTCTCCAGGACAAACAAGGATTTTTCAAACTCTGCTGCTCTGTGTTTCACGGAAACCAGGCTAAATGACGCCATTCCGGACAGCGCGCTACATCTGCTCGGCTTTCAGCTGTTTAGAGCAGACCGCGATCGCAGAATCAATGGGGAAATCGCGCGACGGAGGGACATGTTTTTACATCACTGAAAGGTGGTGTACAGATGTTACAGCGTTAAAGAAGATGTGTTGTCCCGATCTAGAAGCACTCTTCGTTAACTACAAGCCGTTCTATTCGCCGCGGGAGTTTTGCTCATTCATTCTCGTCAGTGTTTACATTCTTCCGCAAAGCGCACGTGAGCTCAGCTTTGCAGAAACTTGCTGATGAGATCACAGACACAGAACAACAACACCCAGACTGTTATAATCATTCTTGGGGACTTTAATAAAGCCTTTCCTTCCCGTGAACTGCCAAAATACAGACAGCACATCACATGTCCCACCAGAGACAGTAATATATTGGATCATTGTTACTCCACAGTAAAGAATGCATATCACTCTGTTCCACGGGCCGCTTTAGGACTCTCTGATCACTGTTTGGTTCATCTTATACCGACCTACAGGCAGAAACTGAAATCAGCTAAACCTATATTAAGGACTGTAAAAAGATGGACTAATGAAGCAGAGCAGGATTTACAAGCTTGTTTTGACCTCACTGATTGGAGCGTCTTTGAAGCTGCTGCCACCGATCTGGACGAGCTCACAGAGACTGTAACATCTTATATCAGTTTCTGTGAAGACATATGCATTCCTACCAGGACTCATTTAACCTACAACAACGACAAACCATGGTTCACTGCAAAACTCAGACAGCTCCGTCAGGCCAAAGAAGATGCTCACAGGAAGGGGAATAATGTCTTGTATAAACAGGCTAAATACACACTGGAAAAAGAGATCAGAGTGGCAAAGAGGAATTATTCTGAAAAAATAAGGATTAAATTCTCTTCCAGTGACTCAGCATCAGTGTGGAAAAGTCTGAAAGAAATCACCAACTACAAGACACCATCCCCCAGCACTGCGGAGAATCAACAACTGGCAGACGATCTGAACGAGTTCTACTGCAGGTTTGAAAAAACACCCCACACCCGCCCTGAACACCTCTCCACACAACCATTCACACCTCCAGCAACCCCCCTCTCCCCCACACCTGCAATTCAGATCAGTGAAGACGAGGTGCGCCAGGTCTTCCGGAAGCAGAAAAGGAAAAAAGCACCAGGCCCAGACTGTGTTACACCAGTCTGTCTGAAATCCTGTGCTGACCAGCTGGCCCCCATCTTCACACAGATCTTCAACAGATCACTGGAGCTGTGCGAAGTCCCTTCATGCTTCAAACGCTCCACCATCATCCCCGTCCCAAAGAAACCCAAATAGTTTATCAGTAATCCTAAAAAAATAACCCTGCCAAACACACATGCTAAAAAACAACAACTTACTTACACATAGTAAGAAATGGTTATAAAAAACTGAAACAGAAGTGAAACAAGTAATAGGAAAGAGGAGAAATAAAAAGCGATACTTATCCTTTGCCGGTGTCCTGCCCGGTGGAGTCACACGGTAGAGTCCATGCACTGAAAAAAAAGATTTTGTGGTGTTGTAAAATATATTAAATTAATCATCATAAATTCTACTTGTAATATTAAAAATCAAGGAGAACAACAATTTTCTAAGTAAAATGTACACATTTAATTCATGTAATTAATGAACTGCGTGAGAAGAGTAACTCTTATTAATATTTACTTGTAATATTTATCTGTTTTATAGTCATTGCACATAAATCTAGAAATATTAAGTAAATTTTAATCTAAAAGTTCAGCATGCTTGAATCCGCGCATGCGTGTTTGGACCCACGCTTTGAATCAGAGGGACGGTTGGGCTTGTCACGGAGGAGATGCATGGCTGGATTTTCTCGTGTTTAAGGTAAGTTTGCCTTTCTGTTTTAGATTTCTGATTTGTAATACTTTGGTCCGTGTGCATTTCGATAGTTTGATTCTTGTTTGCTTGACTCATTATACTGTACATTGACGTTCATATTAATCAGATAACCTCATTAAAGTTAAAGTTGCGTGCGGTCACAGTGAGTGATATTTCAGCGAAAATGTTTTCAATAGTTCAGAGATTCACAAAGCTGTTTTTCACGTAAAAACTTGAGCACAATTGGAAATTATTTAACGTTGTAACTGCTAGCTAGCTAACGTTACTAAATTAAAACAATCGCATAGTTTAGCATAACGCTAGTTTCTGATCTTTCAAACACTCGACTGACATAATAGAGAGAGTTTAGAGCAATAACATTGTAGTAATCTCATTAATTGTCATGTTTTGTCGCTATGCTAAGCTAACATACTACCTAACCCTAAAGCACCTGTTGCCACCAGCGATTGTGTTTTATAGGACTAATTTTGAAAAGTGTGAATAGAAAGTGTTAGTAAAAGTGTTTTACGCTTCTTTATGATGGTATTCAACTTATAGTTAATTCCAGTCCAGTCTTGTCAGTTATATCTTTTCTTTTGCTCAAACAATCTGTAATTTGTTGGTTAAAAAGCAAAGTCTTATGAACACATGTTTCTATCAACAGGAAGGCGTTGGATTCACTGCAGAATAAGCCGGAGTGTAAGTTGATGAACATACAGAAGGAGTGATTGGTCTAAATCTCATATTCAGGCAAGTATAAATCTATGCATAGATTTGCATGATATAACATTATTGTTGTTATTTTTACCTATTCTTCACTGCATAATATAAAATTGTGGTTAAATGTTTTAGATCATTGTTTTAATATCACAAATTGTGACCTAACTCTGACGACGAGCCAATACAGTGGACACTTGAGGTGTGGGGAGGAAGACAGACTGATGGTTTTCATGTTAGATGCAGTTTTGGTTATATCAATACTACCTAGCTCTGTCAGGTTAAAACCTCATCTTGTTCTGTTTAAGTATTTTTTTTT
>NW_015638037.1:128987-133211 GCF_001515625.1 Sinocyclocheilus rhinocerous | reverse complement strand
AAATCATTTAAACACGATTCAGAAACAGAAAGTAGTGCAGCTGCTTTGTTTACAGGGTTTCCGGGCTAACGGCTGCATTTAAATGAATTATTATTATTATTATTATTATTATTATTATTATTATTATTATTATTATTATTATTATTATTATTATTATTATTATTATTATTATTATTATTATTATTATTATTATTATTATTATTATTATTATTATTATTATTATTTCTGCAGTTTAGCGCCATCTGCTGTCAGAGAGTGAAAGTGCGCGTTCATCCAGAGCATTCATGTTCAGGTGTGTTTGATTAGGGTTAGAGCTAAACTCTGCAGGCAAAGCACTCCTCTTATATAAAAATAAAATTAACAGCCTTTACGACAGAATCCATAACATCGGCAAATTCTCCACTCATTTGTTTTGCAGCCAGAGACTCTCTATGCAATATGCAATGAGTCCACATCACATCATGTTTGATAAGCGCTATTAGTCCACTTTTTAATCCGGCCATGGATCTCACGCCATCAGTACACAGTACATTCATTTACATCTGCAAAAATGCCAAAATCTGCGCATCCTTTGAGACATCTGTAGCCTCATCCAGCTGTAATGCAAAGGCCTCTGCCAGCTTCATTTTCTCTACCAGTTGCGCTCTCACATCAGACGCCATTTTATCAATGGTTTTCAGTTTATTTACACATTCGTCATTCCCAAACATTGTTTTGCACATATCAGTGACTGCAGGCAATATCAGATCTTCTGCTATTTGATATGGTTTTTTACACTGAGCAATCCTAAAAGCCACCTGATATGACACTTTCAAAGCAAGCTCACCAACTATAGCTGCTTTTCTCATTATTGTCTGTTGCCCTTTTAAAGATATGAGGCTAGCCTGAAAGTATTCCAGTGGTTTGTCACGCACACAGTAAAATCCTGAGTGTTAAATTAACACTGCTCGGAGCATATATGGTCCCACTCTAAAAGAGTGTTAAAGTAACACTGAAGCAGTGCTGAAGTTAATGAGATAATTATGTGATTAATTAAGTTCTGATTGATCATTAGTGATGAACACCTGCTGTTAACAAGCAGAATCACTGAAGAAAAGAGAAACACAAGAACTACAACTGACTTCAGCCACTAGATGAAATCAACTGAAATAAAATACATTAAATCTCTGAAGATCTCAGGAGAAGATGATTAAACAACTCCACAAACAGCATCACCAGCTTCACACATTACTAACCAGTTTGACTTTTTTTGTCATGCATCAAAACATTTCTTATTAAGAATTAACAGAGGTTTAGATGTTAATGTTTATTGAAAATAATACAATTTGAAGAAACCGTTGTGGAGATAAGCAGTTGCTTTAGTTGGGGTCTTGACCCTTGACTTTCTAACATTAGTTTTTCTCTAGTTGTTGTAACTGTCTGCTAAATGACTGAATAAAAATAATAAATAAATAAATAAAACTGTGTTTATGAAAAGCATTTGTTATGGCAAGAAAATCCAACAGAAAATGTGATCAGGTTATACTGGCTGTTGTTTGATACTGTTGTAGTTGTCATGCATAGCCTGATTCACTGATGTCATCAGTAGTTGTGTGTAATTTAGTTTATATTGTTGATCACAACTGCATCTTAAAATAAATTTAAAATAAACTTTTAAAAATACTTTGCACACCAGTTTAGAACATCTGTTCTGTTTAGACACACAGACATCAAGGATCAGCATATGGAGTTGTTCAATCATCTTCTGCTGAGATCTTGAGAGATTTAATGTCTTCTTTTATTTCAGTTGATTTCATCTAAGGCTGTGGCTGAAGTCAGTTGTAATTCTTGTGTTTCTCTTTTCTTCAGTGATTCTGCTTGTTAACAGCGAGTGTTCATTACTAATGATCAATCAGAACTTAATTAATAACATAATTATCTCATTACTTCAGCACCGCTTCAGTGTTACTTTAACACTCTTTTAGAGTGGGACCATATATGCTCCGAGCAGTGTTAATTTAACACTCATGATTTTACTGTGCAGATGACCATGGTTTGTCTCCAAATTACGCTGCAGCTTCGATGGTTTCATGCTTTCGTTTGACAGTACAGCTGAACAAATAACACACACCAGCAATTCAATGCCACCCATGTCCTTATAAGTAAATCCAAGCTTTAGATATGTTTCTAAGTACTTTCTGGACTCGTCTCATTTGCGTTTGGCTTCTGCAGCGTGTTTGTTAGCATCCACATCTGGATTTGCACCAGCTTTTTCTGAAGAGGCGGATGAGTCACTTACTCGGGATGTAGATATTACAAAGCGATCCATTTTGTCAAGTTAAATTGTATATAAATTATTAGCCATTAGCGTTTTCAAGTTAGCACGCTCATATTTTTTATTTTTTTAGCATGCTCATAGTCTACATTGACGCATCCTACATCCACATGACTGCACATGGATGCAAGGGTTTTATTAAAGCTGTTAATGTAATAATTATAATATTTTTATTATTAAATATTTAATCTTTGATGTTTGTACCCATGTTTATTTATTTATTTTTTACAAAAAATCATTTGTGATCCAACAGTAATTAACGGACCCCCTCCAGTACCACCGCGAACCCCCGGTTGAAGACCCATGATTTAGAATGAAAAATAACAATCCCTGATATACAGTTACTCGATACATCATTTTGTAATACCACAAATCAAAACGATTGGCTTTCTCTCAACCACACTGAACCATATACTGTAAACATTGAGGGGGTTTGTGTTTGCTGCACATTATGCTTTTCCTGCTCAAACTCCCTCAGTAAAAATGATAGTTTATTCATTATAAAATTAATATGAATACAATTCTAATAATGGTTGCACTTTATTTGACAGTATGTGTACTTACATGTACTTAAATGTACTTACAGTGTACTTAAGAAAGTACTGGAAATATAAGGTAACTATATGGGGCAGGGTTAGGTTTAGGGGTAGGTTCAGGGTTAGTACCTAGTTATTGTAATTACTATAATAAGTACATAGTATGTACATGAGGAACAGGACTGCAAAATAAAGTGCTACCCTAATAATAATATTAATTCATTAATTTTATAATATTAAAGGTGCCATATAATGCACAAATCACTTTTATAAGGTGTTTGAACACAGTTGTGTGGCCGCAGTGTGTGAAAACAACCAGCCTATAATGGTAAAAATACACCCACTCATTGTTTTATAATCCCAATAAATCATAAACAGTCTCTCCACACTAGCAGTTCCAGATTGCTCACTACTATGACATCATACTCGGGGAAAGTCCCGCCCATTTGTGACGCTCTCTGCCCTATTAGCATATACACAGCCCTGAGGGAGAAGCAGCGGTCCGCCATTACTGTTTTCTTGCTGTAGCTGCTGGAGATACAATGTCAGTGCCAAAGAGCCATTAAAAGTGTCGTGTGTTGGGATGCACCAACGAACATAGGAGTCTCCATAGACTGCTGAGGACACGGTAGTTAAATTTCATTTTCGAAGGAAATGTCCCAGAAAGTCCTATACGTTTGTGCTAACATTTTACGCCGGACTGCCTCACAAACGATGGTCAGTTCAGTGCTGAAGTTGTGCAAAGATTGCTTCTGAAAGAGGGATCGATACCAACGCTTCGTGCGAAAACGTCCAGACTCCAGATAAAGTAAGCATCACGCGTCATTTTGTTTTCCAAAAGAGCTTCTTGGCTCTCTGTAATGCTAATGTTGCTAAAGCTACCATTGTCTCTGCCTGTTTTCACTAATACTGCCTTCACGTGCTACCAGAATGATCGTAAATAGGAATGTGGTAGTTAAAAATTGCATTTGGAAGCAATGTGAGGTCAGTAACACGGTCACCACCAGTTAAACCGTAACACCGGTATGTGCCCGTGAGCATGAGCTCTTGAAGCTCTGCACTCTTCTGAAAAGGGAGGCAGGAGCACCAGCTCATTTTCATTTAAAGTGGACAAACACAAAAAACAGCGCGTTTTGGCTCATACCCTGAAAGTGGCAATTTCAACAAGCTATAACAAATTATCTGTGGAGTATTTTGAGATAAAACTTCACATACACACTCTGGGGACATCAGAGAACAATTTAAAATATTGTATCAATGCATTCTATGGCACCTTTAAGGTTTATTCAAAAATTCATTTGTCTGCATGTGCATGTTTAATATGACCTTTACAATGTTCAGTAATCTGAATGCCCCCTCAAAAGAAAAAGAGGA
>NW_015638037.1:121064-128823 GCF_001515625.1 Sinocyclocheilus rhinocerous | reverse complement strand
GTAGCTGCTGGAGGTACAATGTCAGCGCCAAAGAGCCATTAAAAGTGTCGTGTGTTGGGATGCACCAACGAACATAGGAGTCTCCATAGACTGCTGAGGACACGGTAGTTAAATTTCATTTTCGAAGGAAATGTCCCAGAAAGTCCTATACGTTTGTGCTAACATTTTACGCCGGACTGCCTCACAAACGATGGTCAGTTCAGTGCTGAAGTTGTGCAAAGATTGCTTCTGAAAGAGGGATCGATACCAACGCTTCGTGCGAAAACGTCCAGACTCCAGATAAAGTAAGCATCACGCGTCATTTTGTTTTCCAAAAGAGCTTCTTGGCTCTCTGTAATGCTAATGTTGCTAAAGCTACCATTGTCTCTGCCTGTTTTCACTAATACTGCCTTCACGTGCTACCAGAATGATCGTAAATAGGAATGTGGTAGTTAAAAATTGCATTTGGAAGCAATGTGAGGTCAGTAACACGGTCACCACCAGTTAAACCGTAACACCGGTATGTGCCCGCGAGCATGAGCTCTTGAAGCTCTGCACTCTTCTGAAAAGGGAGGCAGGAGCACCAGCTCATTTTCATTTAAAGTGGACAAACACAAAAAACAGCGCGTTTTGGCTCATACCCTGAAAGTGGCAATTTCAACAAGCTATAACAAATTATCTGTGGAGTATTTTGAGATAAAACTTCACATACACACTCTGGGGACATCAGAGAACAATTTAAAATATTGTATCAATGCATTCTATGGCACCTTTAATCAAATAAACTGAGATGTAGGCACAGTTTATATTTGTCTGTGTTCATTCATTTTGGTCTGCAGGTGTAACGCGGGTAAAAAGAGCATGCAGGGAAGTGGTGCACCCAGAATGCACTGCAACATAAAGCTGTCTGATGATCATCACCATTGTTGAGATTCATATGCTGATTCATGATGTCTGCGTGTCTAAACAGTGTGCAAGATGTTTTTAAAGTTCTTCATATTGTTTCTTCAAAATGCAGTTATGATCAGTGATCTAAACCAAATTACACGTTACAACTGATGATGTCAGTGAATCAGGATATTCATGACAACTACATCGTCATGAAAAACAACCAATATAATCTGATCATATTTTCTCTTGGTTTTTCTTGCTATAACATATTTGTTTCATAAACAAATAGCAACCAGAGAAAAACTAATGTTAAAAAGTCAAGGGTCAAGAGCCCAACTAAAGCAGACACTTATCTCCACAACGATGACTTCAAATTGTATTATTTTCAATAAACATTAACATCTAAACCTCTGTTAATTCTTAATAAGAAATTTTTAGACGCATGACAAAAAAAGTCAAAATGGTTAGTAATGTGTGAAGCTGGTGATGCTGTTTGTGGAGATGATTAATCATCTTCTGCTGAGATCTTGAGAAATTTAATGTTTTCTTTTATTTCAGTTGATTTCATTTAAGGCTAGGAAGGCTAAGGCTTCATTTAAGGCTAGTGTTTCCAACTAGGAAACACTAATGCTGCATTCACGTGCTATACGAATTATCGTAAATACGAGGCAATTTCCGACTAGGAAACTCGTATTTACAATAACTCCGATAGCATGTGAATGCAGCATTAAGTCAGTTGTAGTTCTTGTGTTTCTCTTTTCTTCAGTGATTCTGCTTGTTATCATCAGTTGTTCATCACTAATGCTCAATCAGCACTTAATTAATCACATAATTATCTCATTAACTTTAACACTGCTTTAGTGTTACTTTAACACTCTTGTAGAATGGGACCATATATGCTCCGAACAGTATTAATTTAACACTCAGAATTTTACTGTGTACATATAAGAAGTAAAATTATAAAGTGAAGTAATTAGTGTTATGTGTTGTTTGAAGTGTTACTTGTGTGTATATTTGATGTTTTTATATTTGTTTATTTTGTGTAATGACCATTATGTGTATGTGTTCTCCCCTTTTTTGTTAACTGGTGCTGGCCACCAGTGTATAAGTTTGTTAGCTGTGTCTGTAGTTAGTTAGTGTTGGTCTTTGTGAGAACAGGTCCTGTAGGCCCTAGACCTCTGTATTTTTTAAGAGGCAAATGCAGTGACCCATGTGTATTGTATAAGTTTTTGTTTATTTTATTTTATTTTTTTCCCCCTTTATATTTTGGTCTACTTCAGTTGGATTAACATTTGCATTACTTTTGTAACCTTATTCTGTGGGAATAAACCCTTAAGCGTTTGCAGTAGCCTGCTGCCTCTGTGTTTCCTTCCTTTTACTGGTCACATCTATCACAATTGGTGGGAGTGGTGGGATGTACCAGTAGGGGGCAACAGTGAGCGACTCTTTTTTCTTCTCTTCTTCATGGTCAAAATGGGACCGAAGAAAGTCATAAAGGGTGATGATATGGCGGCGACAGCTACAGGAGGAGTTGATGCTAAGGATCTGCCAGTTTCAAGTGCCTCACAGAATGTTACAGTAGAGGAGTTAAGGGACATGTTCCGTGCACATATGCAAATGCAGCAAGAAAGAGATAAACGACTCGACCAGGAAACAGCATGGCAGGAGAATAGATGGTAGGCTCTGCAACATCAGTTCACGCTTCTTCAGGAGGAAGTACATACAAGAACGACACCAACTTCTGTTGATCCTTCCGGTCTTCAATATACCCCTTCGAATCAAGGAAGCGAGCAAGCAGATGCTCGAGGGTCACCATCCATTGCTAGTCAAGTGGTAGAGCACGCAAGGGCTATGACAGATCCGCGTCTACAGCCGCTTAACGAAGACGATGATGTGGAGCATTTCCTTACTACTTTCGAACGGATAGCCACCACATGCCGATGGCCAAGAACGGACTGGGCTGTGAGGTTAGTGCCGTTACTTCAAACATGGGTCAAGGAGCATAATCCTGATTCAGCGGCAAAGGCTACAGAGCTTGTGGATGTGTTCATTGCAGCACGACGACGGGGTCAGCCTTGGTCTTATAATCAATAGAAAGCATTCAAAGACCCTAAAAGACCCAGTAAGAGATCTGTATCACCCCCGAAGACCAGTATAGTGGGAGGTAAGTCTGTGGGTGATAATGGTGATCTTATTAGTGGGAATTTGAGATCTAACACCAAAGTTATTCTGTGCTATCAGTGTGGACAGGAGGGACATACTAAGCCTAGGTGCCCTAATAGGCCTTCCACGCATGCAAATTTGTGTGAAGTACCTAGACCCGACGATCCTGTATAGCAAATGTGTTCTTGCATCATGTGATTGTGGGTTTGAATGGACAGGAAGTAAGTGCTTTAGTAGACACTGGGAGTATGCAGACATTGGTTAAAGCTGAATTAGTCCCAGTCCATCTGTGGAATCATATATCCCCGGTAGCGATTAAATGTGTTCATGGTGATAAAAGGTACTATCCTACAGCTAATGTTTATGTAAAGGTGCAGGGACAGACTTAGCTGTTAGAAGTGGGCCTTTTACCTGAGTTGCCATACCCTATGGTACTGGTTCAAGATCTGCCTGTTTTGTTTGATCTCCTTCCTTTGCAGGCTTGTAATGCGTCTGTGACCCGGGCTATGGCTAAGAGTAGCGAGGAGGAGGTAGGATTACTTGGAGCCTTACCATTTTTTGAGGCAGACCTAGAAACAGAGCCAAGAAAGACCCGGAAGTCCAGGAGTCAGAGGAAGTGTGAGAAGTTTCGACATGCAGTGGTGAGTGAAAGGGAGCCTGCCCCTGAGAACCTATTGGGCTATAAAGTACCTTCAGACATTGTATGATTGCAGAAAAATGACAACACAGTCGGTCCCCTGTACAAGATGGTAGCGAAGAGAACACTGGCAGGACAGACAGAGGTGAAAGGTAGTCAGGGAGTCTTTTGCCTCCGTAATGGAATATTGTTTCGTAAACAGAGTTCTGATCCCCAGTTGGTAGTCCCCAGGGAGGGTAGAGAATTAGTCCTTTCTTTGGGTCATTCAGTACCATGGTCAGGCCATTTAGGTAGGTATAAGACAACAGCACGGATCCTTCGTCACTTTTACTGGCCAGGCATGAGAAAGGACATAGCGTTGTACTGTAAAACTTGTCCGCAGTGTCAACAGACCTCCCTGAGAGTTCCTCCTAGAGCACTTCTTGAGCCTCTCCCCATTATTGGGGTGCCTTTTGGCCAGCTGGGGATGGATATTGTAGGGACTTTAGAAAAGACCAAGGCAGGGAATCGCTACATGTTACAGACCACAAAATATCCTGAAGTTTTCCCCCTTAAATCCCCCTAAATGGATGCAGCAGGGGTGTTCCTGATTCAGAAGGTAGAGAAAGAGGTGGAGGCCCAGTATCTACCTGTTTTAGCTCCTTCTAGTATGTCTCTGAGTCACCTGTCTCAAAGCAAACAGTTTGAAATTCAGAGTCTGTGTGATCCTCAAGTTTTCCAGAAGAGACCAGGACATACCGACTTAGTTGAGCATGACATCGTGCTCCGAGAAGGGGTTTGCCCAAAGTGTATGAGTTATAGGATACCTGAGCGCCTCTTGGAAGCTTTGCGGAAGGAGTTAGACGAAATGTTAGCCATGAACATTGTAGAACCATCAAAAAGTGAGTGGTGCAGCCCAGTGGTGTTGGTGCCCAAAAAGGATGGTAGTCTGCGGTTCTACATCGACTTTAGATATCTTAACTCTGTGTCAAAATTTGATTCTTATCCGACCCCAAGAATCGAGGACCTCATTGACTGTTTGGGTAAGGCCCACTATTTAACCACTATTAATTTAGCTAAAGGCTATTGGCCGGTCCCGTTGAGTGCAAGGTCCTGGGAGCTCACAGCATTCCGGACCCCTTGGGGTCTTTACCATTTTTGTAAGATGCGCTTTGGCCTTCATGGGGCTGCTGCAACTTTCCAGCGGCTCATCGATCAGGTACTTTCTGGTTTAACTAACTTTACAGCTGCTTAATTAGATGACATTGTCGTTTATAGTTTAACCTGGGAAGAGCACCTGCACAATCTGGAAGTGGTTATTAACCATATTAGATCAGATGGGCTCACCATCAATTCTTCCAAATGTTCCTTTGCAAAAGCAGAAACCGAGTACTTGGGGTATGTTATCTGCCATGGGGTTATCAAACCTCAAGTTAAAAGAATCCAGGCGATACAGAATTGCCCCCTGCCACAGACAAAGTCTTAGATAAGATCTTTCCTCGGAATGGCAAATTGGTACAGGAGGTTTGTAGCCAATTTTTAGGTGAGGGCAGCTGTACTTACCGATTTGACGTGGAAGAACTATCCAAACCAGATTCGGTGGACAGAGGAGACAGAGCAGGCTTTTCAGGATATTAAGAATGCCCTGGGTCAAGGACCAGTTTTATGTTGTCCTGATTTTGATAGACCCTTTATACTGCAAACCGATGCCTTAGATATTGGAGTAGGAGCTGTTCTTCTTCAGGGGACGCAAGAAGATCGACATCCTGTAGCTTACATCAGTCGCAAGTTGTTCCTCAGAGAGGTTCGATACTTCACTGTCGAAAAGAAATGTTTGGCAGTAAAATGGGCCCTTGATTCTCTCAGGTATTATGTGCTTGGACGTGAGTTTGTGCTTGAGACTGACCATAAGGAACTACAATGGATGAACCGTATGAAAGATTCAAATGCCAGAATTACTCGCTGGTATCGGCCCATCCGGCCATATAGATTCTCCATTCAGCATGTCCTAGGCCGAGATAATGTGATGGCAAACTTTATTTCTCACCTTACGGCATGAAACAAGAAGTGGGGGAGTGTGTGGCAGATGTCTGCAGAGCCTTGGTCAGGTCAGTTTTGTTTATGTATTTAGTTAAATTTGTTTATAGTAAAGAAGACACAATAATATTATTTTGGTTTAATAGACTTTAAATTTTCATTTGAAGTTAAGTGTGCACACTCTTTAAGTGAATAGTTTGTTTATTCTTATCATTTCTTTGCTTGTCTGTTACGGCCGAGTCCCACAAGCTGGTGCACCATCAAAAGGGGTTCGAGCGGAAACTTCGGACATATATATACAGTTCCAGCCAATGATTTAGCCACAACCATTCGTGTTTCTCCAAGGACTGTTTCTCTTCTTTTTATGTGTACATATAAGAAGTCAAATTATAAAGTGAAGTAATTAGTGTTATGTGTTGTTTGAAGTGTTACTTGTGTGTATATTTGATGTTTTTATATTTGTTTATTTTGTGTAATGGCCATTATGTGTATGTATTCTCCCCTTTTTTGTTAATTAGTGCTGGCCACCAATGTATAAGTTTTTAGCTGTGTCTGTAGTTAGTTAGTGTTGTTCTTTGTGAGAACGGGTCCTGTAAGCCCTAGACCTCTGTATTTTTTTGAAGAGGCAAACTCAGTGACCCATGTGTATTGTATAAGTTTTTGTTTATTTTATTTTTTTCCCTTTATATTTTGGTCTATTTCAGTTGGATTAACACTTGCTTTACTTGTGTAATCTTATTCTGTGGGAATAAACCTTTAAACGTTTGCAGTAGCCTGCTGCCTCTGTGTTTCCTTCCTTTTTACTGGTCACATCTATCACACACCCACCCGCAGAAACATAAATCGGCGCCTATGATAAAGAGAGAAGCACTATATACTGTATACACAAGAGAACAAGCTTAACAGGATTACAAGGGGGCATGGCTAATGAACTATCATGACAACTAATGAGAGTAACTATGGCCACTAACAAGGGCAAGGCACACATGGAGTGAACACGCACATACAGCAAACACAAGGAATCCACACTGGAATGTAACTGCAGGTTAGGTGAAGTAACCTAAAAATATAAAGTACAATAAGCTGTTGTATGTAAATAATACTGGATATGCAGTGCTATGTTGCTAGTTACTCACTTAGAAGTGTTTCATTAGCATTTTCTCTTGTGTTTGTGTGTTACCATGGTGCAGATTGCAACACTGCAACCGCCACAACCACATCCTGTTTTTTTTTTTCTCAGATCAGTGTGATTTGTAAAAACCCAATTATTTCGAATCCTTTGTAAGATGTACAGTAATAATTATCCTGCACATACAGCAAACACAAGGAATCCACACTGGAATGTAACTGCAGGTTAGGTGAAGTAACCTAAAAATATAAAGTACAATAAGCTGTTGTATGTAAATAATACTGGATATGCAGTGCTATGTTGCTAGTTACTCACTTAGAAGTGTTTCATTAGCATTTTCTCTTGTGTTTGTGTGTTACCATGGTGCAGATTGCAACACTGCAACCGCCACAACCACATCCTGTTTTTTTTTCTTCTCAGATCAGTGTGATTTGTAAAAACCCAATTATTTCGAATCCTTTGTAAGATGTACAATAATAATTATCCACTTTTCAGCAAAATTTCAGCAGATACCAGACTCTGCATAACACGATATAGCTGTAGTTCTTTAGCACTACTTTTTTTTTGTATGGTCCTGTTATTGTCACTGTATGTCTGAGCCTCGTCACAAGCATTTCAATGCCCAGTTTTCCCCAGTGTTAACTATGCAAATGATAAATAAATGCCTCTTGACTCTCTTGACTCTTGACTCTTGACACAGCTTCAGCTCTTAGAAGGCAGGCTCAGGTCACAGCTGATCTACTGCCATCTGCCATGAATGAATAAATGAATGAATGAGGAATTTATACCTGCCATCTTTCACACTTCAAAATCAACACAAATGATGAAGAGATAAAAAATAAGCTGTACCTATATGTGGCCAAGTGGGTAAGTTCCCTCCCCTGTATTTAGAATGACAGCCTATCAGAACATGGTACTTGTGATATAAAGACTGCGATTAGGCT
>NW_015638037.1:87109-119390 GCF_001515625.1 Sinocyclocheilus rhinocerous | reverse complement strand
TCCGTCCTCTCCAATCAGGCTCTAGTATAACTTTGTTTAGTGTATTTGATTAATTGTTTTCTTTTGTGTTTTAGGCTGTTGAGTCGGGAGGCTAGCTGTTCTAGTACCCTGGTGGTGGTGTTGGAGCACGGAGTGTGGATTGCCGTTTGTGATCACTCACCTCACCTCACTCTGTCTGTGTGTGTGTGTGTGTGTGTGTGTGTGGTTTAACAATAATCACTCTACAGCTAGCCTACCTGGCTACGGGTAAGCCTTAGCCGTTTTAGTTACTTGTCTTTGTGTGGTGTACTGAGCCGTGGTTGTTTAGCTCATTTGAGCTACATTTTGTCTGTTTTCTAGTGTTTTATTTGATTATTGTGAACTTAATAAACATTTTGTATATTGATACCTATGTCTCTGCCCTCCATGGTAACGAACCTGTGTGTCTGATTTTTTTACCAAGTATTCAGTTTCCCTTACTTTAAAGGGGTAGCGTAGTCAGCATTATTACATTTTCTTAAGGTTTTGGTATTCATAGTGTAATTTACCCCCTGTAGCTACACTACATATATATGAATTTTCTAGACAAAACTGACATGAGCCGGAACAGGCAGAAACTGTTGACTTGACTTCATATGATATCATACACACTTTTTTCCATGCTTTGCTAATGGTGAGTGTATTTTGCATTTCTGGGAATAACACTTTTCGAGATTTCTTTTTTTTTTTTGTCAGACTTGTATGACTTTGTCAGATCTGTATGAGCATTGTAGTAGCCACATTATTTGTGCCTTAAATGTCTTTATTGTGACTTTAAATGATAGCTTTGTGTGACAGACATTAAATGAGGCATTATGAAGTGTTACAGTGAAATTCAGTTTGACCAGATTCGTCCTTACTGAATCAGGTGTTCAGGAGTTTGTGTAGCCAACATTTGTTTGTGTGTATCACCATAGCAAAGGACAGAATCACAGCAGTATTTAAAGCAACAGCTCTACACAGGAAGTGAGAGGAGAGAAGTCTCGAAGATCAGCATTTTGCAGGAGGTGTCTTGTTTATTGTGTTCATAACAACATTAATGATGACAACATAACCAGTGTTGGGGAAAGTTACTTGTAAAAGTAATGCATTACAATATTGCATTACTCCATAAAAAAAGTAACTAATTACGTTATGTAGTTACTTTTTATGGAAAGTAATGTGATACGTTACTTTTGCATTACTTTTTAAATCTGGATAGGGCTTGCTTGCTTGTTTTTAAAATAAAAAAGTTATATTTTTGGCAAATATAAAAGCCTTTTCACACCAAAAGTGAAATGAATAAGCCTCAGGCTGAAGGGAAAGTAAATTTACGTCCGTACAGTAGAATGCAGAAGAAGAAATTTCAACACACTTCAGCATTTTGTGAGTGAGATTAATTAATGCATATTCATATTTATTTTGAACTACAGTAACATCTTCTGATTTCTCTCAACATGGGGACAGGAGAGCTGTCAATCAATAAATTTAAAAAAAAAAGTAACTTGTGTTACTTATTTGAAAAAGTAACTCAGATATTCTCTTGTAAATTAAAAAGTAATGCATTACTTTACTAGTTACTTGAAAAAAAGTAATCTGATTACGTAACTCGCATTACTTGTAATGCGTTACCCCCAACACTGAACATAACTGTGAACACAACAGCAGTGACATAAATGAAGCATCTGTCCTGTTTTCAAAAAGCAGTTTCTGTTTTTCATGAGAAACTTGAAATGCAGCTAATAATGTCAGTTGTGTTTGTCAGCTGTTGTTGCTTTCTGTTGTGAATCTTGATCTGAAAAGTCATTTGGCTTAATTATTTCATGAAGTCACTGATCTGGCTAATGAATGCTGGTGTGGTAGATGTGCTGCCTCTAATTTGTACTAAGTGAATAAAAAAAAAAATACTGCATTATAGTATTTTTCACCATTAATTTGTGTAAAGCATTCATAAGAATTTGTGGGGAAATGTGTTTAAAATAATGTCACAGTGAAACAAATCTTGATCATGCTTAAATAGGCTTTATGTATTTTTTATTTTGTTTTATGCCTGGATATTTTGTGCGATTCACTGGGTGCAGAGGCTCTTTGTGAGCTCACAGTAGCTGTCACATGTAGTTCTTGGAAACTTTGATATTCAACTTGCCAAAATTATTTTATCATCTTTGCTGCTACTCACACAAAATGACCAACAAATGTTTCAAATATGAAAAAAAAAAAAAATTATAATAATAATAATTTGACTGCCAATATACATGTTAACGGTGACGAGAAGCAGTAGCAGGGTAATTTGGAGTTGAGGGATGATTCAGGAGTTATGTCAATCACTTACCAAACAAACATACTCACAGTGTCAGACACATGGAGACCTGAGAGAGAGAGTGAAGGGAGATGTAGAAGGGTGTGGTTATTCATGCACTTCCCTTTCCTCTGATCTTTATTAGTTCTGACACTCAAATCTCACCTCCAATAGTCCAAACTTGCAGCAGACTCTAAGCTCTACTATACACCGTCTGGATTCACATACAGATTCCTCACCAGCCATCAGGATGTGGGTTATACTGTTGGGTCTCGCCTCTGCATTACTGGCCTCCTCGAGATCAGAAGATACCACGGGTAAGAAGACTCGTCAGAGGAACATTACACATCTTTCTGACTATTAATTTTACAGAGTATGAATGGAGCAGCGCTAAGTGTGTGTCTGAGGACAGATAAACAGCTGCTCACTCGTTTGTTACAGAGGAAAGGGAGATATGCTGAGCAGTTGTACATTTCAGTACTACAAAAACAAACCAGTAAAGAGCCAGAGGAGTTTAAGCTGTTTGAAAAACAAGTGAAAGAAAGATTCTGGTTCCAGATTTTTCCTCACATTAAAATATTCAGCTTGTGTTGTAGCATCTCTGTGCCCCCTCCACCCTCAAAAATGCACTCTCTGTTTTCATAAGCAGTAACTGTGGTAACATTTTGTTCTGAAGTTTGTCACATGTAGTTCTTGGAAACTTTGACGGTTGACTTGCCAAATCTGAGTTGCATGAATAAATCTGACAAATCTTGCTCCTGTGGTGTATTATATTATATCATTGATCTCTTCTTCACATCTTAAATCCCGTCTCAGGATCTTTGTGTGTGAACTATTGATGAAAGCAATACTAATCCTTAATGGAGAACAAAATGAAGCTCGCTCAGTTACCACCTGCTTACACACCTCTGTTTTACTTGGACTTCACCCCCTTTCACATTGTGTGAGATTTTCAGGAGTTTTGTGTAAAAACTCAGCATGAAAGATGTCAGAGTGAGATGTGTTGGTGTGTTTGTTTTGAGGGAATGGTGGGAAACTCTTTGTTGGCTGGAGAGACATGCTACTTCATAGTAGTACATTTCAGCTTTTCAAAAGAAAGCCAGCGAGAGTTTCAATGGTATCAAAACTCAGGGAGTCAAAATCAAAAATATTATATTAAACAAAACATTTAGTCTAGAGGCAAATAAAGATGATAAATTAATAACAACAAATAAACAAATAATGAACAAAAATGAAATTAAAATAAAGGTAATGGTAAAGGTCCAGCTGTCCAGCAGAGCACAACTTTAGGATGATCTAACAAAGGAACCGGGCTCCTCCCTAAACCAGGACAGATCAAAAAAACAAAAACAACCAGACCTGTAACATGAGTGAAACAGACTTGTCAGAAAGAAAGAAAGTAAATACAGGACAGAGTGCAGAATTTTACGGTCACTGGAAGGTGAGAATTATGATCAAACAATATTTACTGATGGATCTGCAGAGAATCGTCTTTCTGTGAGTCATCAATCCCAGATGAGAGAGAAGCAGACAGTGGTTGAAGTTCATTCTCATCAGATTGCATTTTAATAGAAAAGTAATAGAAATTATGATGATTATATCAAAATAACATGAAGTAAATGTCTGAATACATCAATAATTCACCAATGTGCGCTCTTTTTAATGAACCCTCTGGTGCTCCTCATTTGGGAGTCACACGTGTGATCTTCACAGTCAAAAGTGACCAGACACCTAAAATTGTACTTCCCCTACTCTATTTTGAGATAATTTCATGGTACTAATTAATATTTATGCAATAATTATGATCAATTTCTTCCCATTGAAAATGGTACAAATTTTAAAAAATATATATTTTTATATTACTTTTCAATTAATGCAGTTGGCATTGCTAGTGCCTCGCTTGACCATTTAAGATGCAGGAATGATGGCAAAAAGAGCTCAGTACCAAAACTTACATGATTGTATACACTGTAAAAAAATATTTTTTAGAAGTTGTACATAAAACAAATATTATTGGAATATGTTTTAATTTAAATAAATGTTTTATTTAAAAAAAAAGTAAAATATATTTTTATATTACTTTTCAATGAATGCAGTATTTCATGTTAAAATAGAGTCAATGCCTTTAAAATCCAATTTTTGAAGCCAGATTAGTGCCATCTGGTTGGGGTAAAATAAGAAAAACATCTGCAATTCCATGGTTTAGCCACTAGATTCCTATATAGCTCTATATAAAAGGCCTATAAATTCTCTAATTGTTTTAGACATAAATACTTATTTTTATTAAGTTGTGGGTTTAGACATATATTTAGACATTCTCAAAGACAACTTTTTGTAAAGGTTTAGTTTTTGTTTTTAAATGATGATATGAAGCATCAGTTTTTGAATTATTATTACTACAGTCAAACCTGAACACAGAGAAAGCATTTTGTTACACAAAACATTAAAATTCTATAAAAATGTAACAAAAATGAACAGGAATGTTTTATTAGAGTTTAATTCTTCTAGGTCTGATCTGATTTCAGTTTTCTGACTCGTTTTGGCTATATGTGTATAGCCATACCAATTCATTTGAGTGTGTATAACTTGTGTATGTGTGTATGTGTGTGTGTGTGTGTGTGTGTGTGTATGTGTAAGTGGATGCATCTGTTTTGCACTCTTGATGTTTTAGAGTTTCACCCCGTCATTGTTGTGTACTTTTTTCTGCATTGTGGCAGATTTGTAGATTGTACACACAAAAATTCTGAGATTTTTGTCAATTTCCCATTCATTTCCTATGGTCGGTCATTTTTGACCGAAGACCACAAGTGTGACTATTTTTTTATGATCACTTAGTCTGCTCGAATCATGCCCTTAATTTTTTGTGTGTTCACATTCCAAATGCCATAAAATCACCAAGTTTCGTACCATTCCGATGAAGCTGTGATTTTTAAAAATTCAAAACAGAAAATTCTTCGGTCAAAAGTGACCGAAGAGCACCAGAGGGTTTTAAAAGCTCAAATGGAATTTGTGTATCAAAGCCCTGTGATCAAAAATAAATGGGAGCAATTAAATATTAAAATGATTATTTAACTGTTTAAAGTTCCTCAAGATCAAATAAGAATACATAATTATTCTGTAATTGTTACAGAATTAACAGAATTAATTATTACAGTTAATTGCACCCCACTCAAATTGCCCCTGGATACACATATTTCTACATCTACATGGTATCCATCATCAGAGTAGAAAACTTGAATTGTGCCACAGAGAACCCAGGCCATCCCCCTACTGACTGGCACTCTCTTGAGGCAGTTAAAAAAAAAAAAAAAACTAAAAACTCTGTGGGTTGAGCTAGTGGCCACCACCTGACTGAAAGCAACCATTGCCAAATTGGCACAAAAAATTGGAGGATGTATTGGTTAAAAAAAAAGAAGAAAAAAAAGCCAAACAGGAATTGAAATCCTCTCTTTCTGTCACTTTTTGTTGGGGGTCTTTCGAGCAGCACTTGTTTGCCTATACATGCCTGCATGTTTACGTCAAGATACTTCAAGTCAGATATCCTGAAGCATCTTTTCACAGGGTTGAGCTACATTCTACCCATGTTACAATCTAAAGTAGAGTTGTACACTCCCCTTGTTTGGTAGATACATTTACATTTGCATTTAGTCATTTAGCAGATGATATTATGCAAAGCGACTTACAAATGAGGACAATATAAGCAATCAAAAACAACAAAACAAAAGAGCTACAATATGCAAGTGCTATTACAAGTCTCGGTTAGCCTAATGCAGTACATGTAGCTTTTTTTTTTATATAAAATAAATAACAATAAAACAGATAGAATAGAAAAGACATAGAGAAAGCTAGCATTAGAGGCCTTTTTTTAAAGAAAACAAGCAGTTAGAAAATGAAGAGATTGCAAGAGATCAAGAGAGGGTCAAGTGTTTTTTTTAATAAAAAAAGAAAACAAATAGATAAAATAGAATTATAATAGAGAGTGCTAGATTTAGAGGGTCAAATAAAGATTGAAGAAAGCCATTTCTTGAAGATGGCTAAGGACTCAGCTACTTGGATTGAGTTGGGCAGGTCATTCCACCAGTAGGAAAGAGTTAAAGGAACACACCACTATTTTTGAAAATAGGCTCATTTTCCAACTCCCCTAGACTTTGCTGCCGTACCATGGGTGCAGCAGGTGCAATGATATTATTACACAGCGCCTGAAAATAGGCTTATTGGAAGTCACCTAGCTGGGACTATTTTCAGGCACTGTGTAATATCATTGCGCCTGCTGCAATGGTACTGCAGCAAAGTTCCTTGATTATTACGCCGGAATGAGAGTATAGTTCCTAGCCATATCGGCCTAGAAAATCGCAACTTTTCATTTTCCGTCGGTTTTAGTACACGATGTAACTACAGAAGAGTCAAGTTTTAAATAGGAAAAATATCGAAACTCTTTGGTCATTTTTGAGCGAGATGCTAACGGTCTAATCAGATTCAATGATCTATGCTAAGCTACAGTTAAAAGTGCTACCGCCAGACCCGGAGAACGGCTGAATGGATTCGAAAACGGTTAAACTCAACTGTTTAACTCTAGGGGAGCTGGAAAATGAGCCTATTTTCAAAAATAGTGGCGTGTTCCTTTAATGACAAAATAATAAATACATACCCCTTTAGGGTTGATGCAGGGTAAACAGAGTTATTTAGGCCAATGTGGATTCTCTCTACTTCGTTTACCTCCCTCCCCAACTACTGTTGGGTTTTGAAGTAGGGATGTATGCTCCCTTTGGATGGGGCTTCATAGGCCTCTCTAGTATGACCCATGTTCAAGAACCAGGCAATTAGAGATAGTTGGTCTGCAGGGCATCTTATTGCATACTGTAGTTAGCGTTGGAGTCCTGGAGAAGTGCCTTTATTTAAGTCAGGGTTGAGCTGTTCTCCCACAGTGTACAGGGGTTTTTAAGTAGGGCGTACTGTAAGTTCCCTTGCAGCCTCCTTTGGGGTTGGAATATGGCAGATGTGAGTTAGTGAGGAAGGCACTCCCTCAGCATGGTGAGTGGACATTGCTTCCCCATAATGTCATAGACGCCGCGTCAAAGTTCCGCTTTGAAAGGGAACCTCTAAGTTATGACTGCAACCATGAATCCCTAAAAAGGGGAACGAGAAGCGGCATCCCATTGCCATGCATTGGGTTTGCCTGCACGTCTCCTTCAGACAGATTTTGCTGAATGTGTTTTGCAGACACGCGTTTATACTTAAAAGGGGGCTTTTGGGGCTGTAACCTATACAGCTGTAACCAGGGGGCGCCAGAGCATATCAGGCACGGCACAAAGAGTGATTAAAAAATTTAATATAAAGAATTATTTCATGATTAGTCATTTCAATCAACACATTATACTGGAAATAAAACTTTAAAGGGATAGTTCACCCAAAAAAAAACAAATTCTGTCCTTAATTACTCACCCTCATGTTGTTCCAAACCCATAAGACCTTTGCTCATCTTCGGAACACAAATTAAGATATGTTTGATGAAATCCAAGAGCTTTCCGACCCTCCATAGACAGCAAGGTGTTCCTGGTATGCAGTGGTTAGGACCTACTAAAAGTGGTGCAAGTGTTCTTCTAACAAATGTAAAAATGAGCTTGAAGAAAGAGGAGTCATTTTATTAGTTTGTGTAAACTGAACAAGAATACCCTTAACATGTTAATAACAAAAATTATTTTGTTGATCTTACTGAGACACCAAAGTATTTGTCCAAATGCTGTCCCAAATGAAATCATCTCAATCGTGATCTTAATGTATCTTAAGTCATCTGAACAAACAATTTCACAATGAACAAAGCATGCATTGCATCACCTTATTTGTGTGTTTTTAGATTTCATATGTTAAATGTTCCTTTCGTCTTCTTAGGACTTTGGTGTTACTTTGTTCGTGTTTCTGTTCTCTTGCTCTCAGTGTTCCTGGTTATTTGTTTGTTTTATTACTTTCATTAAAACTCCTGCAGTTCAATCTTCGCCTCTGCCTGCCTTCTCTCCCCCATAGTACCATATATTTGCCTGTCAAGCTACTACCCTTAAGAGGCAAATAATATAAAGGCAATATTATAGTAAGCTTTGAAAATTAAACATAAAATTAAAGAATGACTGTCACTAATGAGGCATCTATGTCATACAATATCTATGCATTCACCCTCAGTTTCAGTCGTCATTTGTCAATTCATGTTTTAACATTTGTTAAGTAGTTCAGTGTTTGTACTCTGATGGTTGGACTAGCTTCTTCTTCCTGTGTTCTACTTGTTTTCTAAAATGTCCTCATGTTGTTTTAAGGAAATAAGTCTGCGATTAGATCCATGCCTCACCTGCTCCATCCAGCCCAGCAGCGTGACATCTAAATTTGCCAGACAGATGTGAAATGTTATTAATTGTTCCCAAAGCTCTTGATCTTTATGTGCTGTCAGCTTCTTTCCCTCTTTATGATTAAAGCTCAAATCTGCACTAAACATTCAGTCTCTATCACTGTTTCCTTTCTCTCCCTTCTTCTGCTATGTTTCAGAAAATCTTGCTTCTTGAGTGGCACTGTATCAATAATATTGACTCATTACTATCGTTAATGCCCTGTTTCTCCTGTAGCAGTGCGCTCACGGAGCTGCAGCTACGCTGGAGTGTTTCACGTGGAGGGGAGAGAACGCTATAGTCTGACGTTTGAGGGGGCCAGGAGGTTGTGTGAGCTTTTATCCTCTTCATTAGCCTGTCTGGAGCAGGTGGAAATAGCCTACAATAAAGGACTACAGACGTGCAGGTTCTTACATTCAGCTGAACAGATCTAAATAACAATTACACTTTCAGGATCATTATTACCGTGGGCTCCACCTAAATATAAATGTACATTTTGCCTGCAGGTATGGATGGATAAACAGCACAGAGGTGGTGATACTCCGTCACATCCAAAATATAAACTGTGCTGGCAACCAAACCGGCATCATCAGGAAAACTCCAGACAGAAAAAAATACGACGCATTCTGTTATGATGCTACAGGTTTGATTTGTACCATATGCTGCAAGTTTTAATCAACACACAATCAATTATCTTTTTAACGAAACATTGCATTTTAATCAGATACGTCAGAGAAGAACTGCGCAGCTAAGATTGACCCTGATGGCTTAAACAAAACAGATGTCTCAGCATTTACAGGTACGACAGTACATTTTGAATGTATTTGGAAGGCACTTTTGTCTGAAAAAAAAAGTATATTCAAGGTGTGCATTTTATCCGAAGATATGAATCAAACCCATTAACAGGATGTTTACATTTAATGTACACTTTTATATTTAATGTTTGTTTGTTTTTTAGCACACATTATTTTTACACTTGCTTAAAATGGTTGATTAGCTCTTTTTATACATATGCTACAGTGCCTTTTGCATTGGCACTGCAAACTTAATGTAGATTTTTCCCCACTAAACAGCAGTGAGCGACGAGCACAGCAAATGATTTCACATTGAAACAATGGAGAAATAGTTTTTTGCCTTTTATTATAAATAGTATACATTTTATTTGTATAACCCTTTTTGCTGACATTTAAAACATTAAGGCTGGAATACACTACATTACTTTTAAAATCTGAGCAGATTTTAAAACACGGCTTCATACACTTACCGACTTTGTAAATAGTCACAGAAGAAAAACTGGCCATCACACACTAAATGACTGAGGAACACACACTACTCACGCAGAAACGTGCGCCTTGTTGCTAGGAGATGCGTGACAAATGAAAACAATATATCGGCTCAAAATATCAAACATGTTTGATCTCCTCTGACTGGATGGAATCAGAGTCTGTGACCATCATTTCAATGAAATCTGTCAACTCAAATCTGCAAACTGGCTCTGACTTTCGGCATCTAGTGTCAACTTCTACAGACTGTAAATCAACCGAAAATCATGGCAAAAATTGTGTAGTGTATTCCAGAATTTACATAAACAGGAGAGGTGACAGGTATTGTAGACGTAAAGTCTAAAAACGGAATTATCTTGGAAACAGCAGCCAATCAATTGTTTTAACTGTCATACTTGAATTCTTGAATAAAATATCACATTTTATCTCTTAAGCAGACAAGTTCTGTAGACCAGTGTTATCTTTGAGTTAATGTGTACATGCATCAGTTTTACTTGTTCCAGAGTTTCAGGAAAAACCCTGTCGAACTTTCCATCCGTGCACAGACCGATTTATTTCTTTAAAAATGACCACATAAATGCTAAGCTGTTTTGATTTGTTAGTTTTGCCATTAATGCTGGTTGTCTAATAAATTCATATAAATATCTATAAGACAGCAAGTTGCAGTTCTGCATAACTGTCATTTGACAGAAGTCACAACACACCAAACAAATGCTGGAGGGGAAGAGTCTGAAAATGTAACATCTGAAGACACATTTGTGTCTGAGTCGTCTACTCCAGTTCACTGGACGCAGAGCAGCCCCACACAGAACCCTGTGGAACAGAACCGCACTGATCAGACAGATGATCCGGCAAACCCTGATACACATGATGTGGAGTTCACAACTTCCTCAGGGCTGAGTAGGACAGCATCTACCAGTGAAACACCAGCAAGTAAAGCAGGTGACATTTTTTGTTTAAAGTCATCATGGGAATTTTAGCCATATCTATTTTATCATCAGTTCATACTTTACAAAATATAATACACTGCTCTGTATCTTAATTGTATGTAATTGTTACTGAAAACGACTTCTGCCCTCTTCTTTAATCTATTCTGTTACTGTGCTTCTGTATTTTTTTATTACATTATATTTTGTATTAATTCTTAGACTACTATTTGCTTTAAGAAGCCTAGATTGACAACATGTCACCAGGGTGTGAATTATAAGGCAGTCTACCCTGTTGAAAAAAAACAGCATATGCTCGTTAGGTATGTTTTGAAGCATGACTGCTGGTCTTGAGCTGGTTAATGTTGGTCATGTGCTGGTCCTAAGCTGGTCCTGAGCAGCTTAAACCAGCTCAAACCAGAACCTATGCTTCAAAACATACCTAATGAGCATATGCTGCTTTTTTTCAACAGGTTTAGGTCAGGGATCTTCAACAACTCCAGTCCTGGAGTGCCGGTGTCCTGCAGACTTCACTACCAATCCCAGTTTTAACCCTGCAAACAAGCCTGCACTGCCCCTTTACGGGCCCACTTAGGGCTGCCAGCGCAGGGCCCCTGAGAATTTGCTCATTGGCAAAACGTTGGCCCCTTAGCACTGGCCCTGCACGGGCAGCCCTCACTTAGCCTTCGTTTTATTGAAAATAATAAAGTTTGAAGTCACCGTTATGGAGGTAAGCGCTTGCTTTAGTTGGGTTCCTGACCCTTGACTTTTTAACTTCAGTTTTTTTTTGGTTGCTCTAACTGTGTTTCTGAAGCTTATTTATTATTGCAAAAGTTGTGAGAAGAAAAACTGTTCTGGTGATTCAGTCATCATGTAGTGGCCAGATTCCCTGATCTTGATCTCTGAGCACATTATTTAGATTTAATTATTTCACTATAGCCCTAGAATTCAAATTCAATAATTTGAACATTAAGTCTTCTTGTGATAATTATTAGGATGGGATCATGTTGACTCACACAGATATCAAGATTCAGTGTATGAACCTCAACAATGGTGACAATCAACAAAATATTCAGATCAACGCTGAACATCAGAAAATTGAAGTTCATACGCTGATCTTGATATCTGTGTGAGTCTACATGAGCCTGTCCAAAGAATTTCTATATAATGACTTAAAAAATATTCAAAATATTAAAGCAGGACAAAAGCAGTGATATCCTAGGGCTACTATAAAGTGAAATCATTAAATCTAAGTAATGTTCTCAGAGATCATCCTCTGGATGAGATCAGGGCACTACATGACGACCGAGTCATCAGTAAATAACCATCACCATCTGATCAGTTTGTCTTCTCACAACAAAACACAATTAGGGCAACAAAAAAACATTAAAGTCAAGAGGTCAAGGGTCAAGAGACCAACTAAAGCAAGCACTTACCTCCATAACGGTGACTTCAAACGTTATTATTTTCAATAAAACAGCGCTAAGGCTTCCTGGAGGCTAAGTGAGGGCTGCCCGTGCAGGGCCAGTGCTAAGGGGCCAACGTTTTGCCAATGAGCAAATTCTCAGGGGCCCTGCGCTGGCAGCCCTAAGTGGGCCAGTGCAGGTTTGTTTTCAGGGAGCCCATCTGTCTATAATTTGCAAGCAATTCTGAACAGGCAGGTTTCCAGTCCTGCTCCTGCAGAGTTCAGCTCCAATCCCACTTAAACACACCTGAACCAAAGTAATCAACTCTGACTAGGCATGCTAGAAACTTCCAGACAGGTCTGTTGAGGCAAGTTGGAGCTAAACTTTGTAGGACAGTGGCCCTCCAGAACCGAGAGTGTGTTAAACTCAGCAGAACACTGTCCCTTAACGACTGGAGTTAAAAAGCCCTGTTTTTGGGGGTCTGATCACTATCCTCGATGGATGGGGAAAATGAAGGGCTGTGGCATTTCCAAAGTACATGTACAGTACAGTCGTAATGCTACTCATTAAGTACAGCTTTGTCTGAATTAAACTTGTAATATAATTTCGACCACCCCGAAACACAATCTGTTATCGACATGAGTAAATTTAGCAACCACATGCAAAACCAAAGGCATTGACAGAAAACAGAACAATGGGTATGGAGTCTCATAACTGTGGAAGTAGAATTTTTAATCCCATGAATACATTTGCAGTACAAATACAAATGCAAAACAAAGATGACCCTGAGTGTTGTTGATATTAAATAAATCTGTTAAAATAGCCTTTGTTTAAAGCAGCATATGTTTAGTTAAACCACACGTTTATCAGACGCTTGTGCCTAACAGCTTTCGGTTGTCTAAAAATTGTAAATATCTATTTGATTATTTGCTGACAGCAGACAAACCAGCAGTTGTCCTCACATACTGGGAGAACACGAAAAGGGAAACGCATGAAAATATATATTTTGTTTATTAAGAACACACACCCAAACCTCTGCCATTGTGATTCTTTTGTAATTTGCACTCTGACTTGCACAACAGCATTGCTTTTTCTTTATTGCTTGGTTTGAAATAACATGTAATTTGTTCTAATCCTCTTACAGACTGGCTCATCATCATTTTACTCACCATTTTGGCCGTTCTTCTCATTCTGCTTGTCTGTGTTATTGTAGCAAACAGAAAAAGGTATGTTGTAAGTACAAAAATACCACCAGCCTCTCACAATACCCACACTTGTCAATTTGTACTTGTCTACTTGTGCTATGTACTGCTGGTAATTCTGGCCACTGTGTGAAAGTGTGATCTTGAATGTGTGTAAAAGAACATTTGATTGCCAACTGGTTTTAGAAACCACAATATCATAGCTGTCGTGTAGGTGAACATACGCTGCTTTTCTCAAGAAGGAAGGCTTGTGGTTTCCAAAATGCAGCACTTCAAAGTTGCTAGGGTTAGGGTGTGTTAGTGTTGCTGTTTTTCAGACCTGGCATCGTCTTGCTTGTACTTCCGCTCTATGGGCCTCATTCGTGAAACACGAGCAGAACAAATTTTTGTGTAAATCGTTCGTAAAGCTGTTCTGACGTAAATTTTCAGAATCATAAAAGTGTTCGTATGTTCAAAATGTTAGTTGGTACGAAAGAAATGTACACCTGCTCTTTACCAGGTGTAAATGGTGCGTTCTGTGTTCTCTTTGGCAAACTGATGACACTGAATTGTGATGCACTGCCATCATAATATTTTGCAAGCTCGTTTGCTCTGTTTTTGTTTTTTGTAGCTGGGAGTTGATAAACTGTTTAGCTTTGGGTAAAACGCAGCGCTTGTCACTTTCACTTTTTACCCAGCCGTCTAATCAGTGGACAAGAGGCGGGACAAATACTACACCGACCAACCATCCTACTTGTACAACAGCTGAACAACAATAGAGAAGTTAACATTGCTGGTTACTGCATTTTTATATTCAGTAATATTCTTCAAAATGAGATACTAGTAATGCGTTACTGCCGTGGATATTCCAAATTATAGCAATCAAAGCGTCTGGAAAAACGCTGTGCCACCAAAGCGTCCTCCAGCGCCACCAGCTGGTCGTTTTCAGAAGAGCGCCTGACATTTTTCAGCTGACTAAAAACGCTTTGGTGGACACACGTTATTGAATATTTATTGTTAAGCATATGGCCTAACAATATGGTCTTTGTTGCATTTATGCAATATACTGGAGCCAAACCTGAGAAAGTAGACCAGAATATTCCACTGCGTTCCTGGACATGCAATTTGCGTAGCTGTAATGCATTATGGTAATTGTGAATGAGCGTGCACGAGTGCCCTATTTACGAATCATTGGAATTCATTAACATACGCATGTTTAACTATCAAATCGGAAGTTTGCGAAGCGTTTGTGAATCCGGAGGAGAGTTTTCGGGAAGGTCCGTTTTACGCGCAAATTACTCAGAATTTACTCTATATTTACTATATTTACGAATGTTTCATGAATGAGGCCCTATGTGTGCACCCTGAAGTGTGGGTATTGAACAGGCCCTACATGTCTTTAAATCAAGTGCACTTGAACATCTGTGCTCCAAAAGAATAAACAGACAGTAGTCAACAGCTAGACTAGAAAATTTACATAAAACATAACAAAATACAGAAATAAAGAATAGGTTTGGTTTACACTTTCTAACTTTAAAACTATTGGATTTATAAAAAAGCGGCCAGTAATAGATTATTTAAGTTGACAGTGTTATTGGGTTTTAGTGAATGTGCACGTTTTATTTTTCCACAGATGGTGTGGCAAGAAACAGACTCTGATTATTACAAAAGAGAGCAGCAGTGAAGAAAAGGGTGCAGCAGCTTCATTCACTAAGGACCAGGAGATGGTCAAACTCGTGAACACTGAAAAGATCTCAGGGAACGACAACTCAGAGCTTATCGACATCAGTCCGGGGTCGCCGTGATTTTGCCAAGTAAGACATGTTCCTGGATCAACATCTTTTGATGATCCTGGATCAACATTAATGTCCAAAAATATAGACTTAACCCAATCCCTACCCCTAAACCTAACCCTACCCATAATTTATTCCTAAAATCAGTGGGACATGATAGCTGATTAACAAGGTTGTAGAAGCACCTAACCCTGATTGTACTCATAAAACAGATATTTCCTGAAAAGTTTTATCTCTATTCTGATTGGTTGATTGGAATGTTGTTCCAGGATCAACAAGGAAATCACGCTCACCATCAGTCTGGATAAGTGAACGGAGAAACCCCAGAAGAATGAGAACACCAGCAATTTTACGCTAACACCTTACAATACGGATGCACTAATATGCCTTCATTCATGCTGAAATAATGCACAGACAGTCTTGAGATAATGTATGATTTATAAAGAACTAAGCCACTCATTAACAATTACATTAGCATCTAATAAAATGATTGATAAATAGATTAAGGCCCGGTTTCACAGACAGGGCTTAGACTAAACCAGGATTAGGCCATAGTTCAATTAGGACATTTACGTAATTTTTATTAACATGCCTTAGAAAAAAGCATTACTTGTGTGCATCTTGAGACAAAACAAAGGCACTGATAATTATTAAGATCAATTAATTATTATTAAGATCAATCAGTGCAAATTTCTTTCAGTTGAAACAGCTCAGATTTACATTTAATCTGGGACTAGTCTTAAACCTTGTCTGTGAAACCGGGGGTAAGACATATATGAATTGATATGAATTAAATGTGTCATCATGAATTAATTCCCTATCAATGTCTAGCTTTAAATAATAGTGTAAATGAATGCGTTCACCACAGTGAGTCAAAGCATGTACAGTATTCCAACTTCCAGCTGTCTGGTTTGAAAAAAATCATTAGCTGAGAATTTGCAAAGATAACATTGCTATGGCTTGTAGAGGCACCTGACTATTAACTCATGATATTAAGTAATATGCTCCCATGGTTATGATTTTGATCCATTTACCTATCCTTCAAACACATTCTTTGACATTTCATTCACAGCACAACTGCGGATATCAGTTTTTTTTTTAGTTTTTGTTTTCCTGTGTAACTGTATTGTATTTTTTTTATTTAATTAGATGATAAATGTAAATAGGTTAAAAAAATCACAATGCTTGATTAAAAACAAACAGACTAGTACTAGCCTAACTAATATAAATTCAAACATGATTAAACACTAGTGAACAGTCAGTTATTAAAAACAAATAAATTACAAGCAATGACACAAATAAATACAATGGAGCAAATACTAACAAAATAAGTAATTGAATAAAATTATCAAATGTAAAATAATACTGCATATTCGTAACTGTATAAATTATAGATTAAGGCCATGTCCACACGAACACGGGTATTTTTATAAACTGAGTTTTTCCTTCCGTTTTTAAAAAAATCTCTGTCCACATGAAAACGCAAACGCACTGTCAAGAGCGTGCCAAACCAACAGGTGACGATATAATCTCAACCGTAAAGCCATGTTGACCAATCAGAAGCCTGAAAAAGTTTCCAGTAGGCGGAGATAACAGCGCAGGTTTTTAGGCTGTCTGCCAAAAACTCTGGTTTCGCTGTCTACACGATAACACTGCAACCGGAGTTTTTGAAAATCTTCACCCTGGCAGGCGTTTTCAAAAATGTTCGGTGTCAGTGACCTGGTGCTGCGTTTGCGTGTGGACGAACGGCCAAACCGCATAGAAAAAGCTGCGGTTTTAAAAATAACCGTGTTCGTGTTGGCAGGGCCGAAGTCTTGTGAAAGCTACAAAAGTCAAGGGCAGTGAGTGATTTTCTCTTACTGTTTGTTTACCGTTAATGACAGACAGCAGTAAGTGTATTAGGCTGTTTTCTGTCCCATCACCCAATCACAATGCTCATCAGCACATGATATCAATCATCTCATCATCACAGCACACATCTCAGAGACCCACTTTGTCTGGCCGTGTTTGAGAAAGAGTTCCTTACCTGTTTTCTCACATGTCTTCTGAGTATCTTCATGAGCAGCACATTCATCTCTACTTGCCCCCACCTAGACGAGGTGCGCTCCAGTCCTCCGTCACCTTCCACGATCTCCAACATCATCTGCAACACAGTAACAAACTATGCTATCATCCAGACGTCCGTTCCAACCTGCTGCATTTCTGTTTACTTCCCTGTGTTTCATATTCTGCATTGCAATAAACCTGTGTTATTTCCACTGTCCATATGCCTTAAAGTCTGGTGATTTTGTAACGCTGTCACTTTAAGACCTAGTGCACAGATTCAATATAATGAAAACATCTGATTTCTCTCAACCCTTTATGTTCACATGCTCAGTAAGTAAAATCATAGTGTTATCTTTGCCAATTATGACGTAATGATTTATTAATTCAGACAGCTGGAAGTTGAAATACATGGCTTTGAAACATTTTGGTAATTCATTTACACTGTTAGTAGCTTACTAGATGTTGATAGGGAATTAATCCATGATGACACATTTAGTTAACAACAAATCATATATGACTTCATTTATTAATCAGATGAACTCTTTATTCGTTGCTGATTGGGCAATAGTTAGAGAATGGCTTAGTTTCGCATGAGTCATACGTTAGCTGTGTATTAGTTCATCAGGAATTAATGCATGTAAGTGCACAGACTGTAAAGTGTTGCCAGTTTTACATTATAAAAACATGACCAGAGAAAGTGATCGAAGCACGAAAACAGAAGAAAGGAGAACCCTAGAGACTGAGATGGACATAGATCTGAACCAAAACAAAAGGAGGTAATTGTTGTAAAGGTCTATTCTGAATTCTTAATAGCTATTACTGTTTGTGTGTGTGTGTGTGCGTGTGGCATCAAGAGAGCAAACACACATCTATGTTGTACTGTATGCTGTTTCATCTCTCTATGTTTGATTATTTCTTAATATTAATTTTCTATTAAAATATTAAATGACTGGTCACTTTTAATTTTATACTAGTGCCTTTGCTTGGTATAACACTGGTTAAATCAGTGCTAGTCAGATAAGTCAACTGATCATTGAGCAAGAAGCAACTAAGATTATTCAATAAAGTTGTTACTATTACTTCGTCTCCTGCTTTCTGCTCCTCCTTTCAGTTCTCTTCCATTCTGCAAGAGTAAAGTTAAGATGATAATGTGCTCACTGCTTTGAATGCCAGATCAGAACTGAAAATGTGTTCTCGAGTACAAGTACTGTTACATTGCTGAAATATACTCATTTACAAGTACTGGTGTTAAAAAGTACTTAGGTAAAAGTACAAATCACTCTTCCCAAAACTACTCAGAGTTCTTAGTTACATTTCAGCTGGTGATATTTAATGAATTATCGTCAGTAACTACTGAATCAGACAAGATCCAGACAACAAAACACATTTAAAGAATACTAAAAATAATTTTGAAACTTTGTAAACACTATGAACTTTACCCAGTGCCCTGAAAACAAACAGCTGGGCAAGGGCCTTACTTGGACAAACTAACACATCTCGAACAGTTCACCCTCTGAACCTTTTGTTCAGTTTCAGCAGAAGCTGGTTTTCTAAGTTCTATGTGGCTTCGTATGGTTGTGAATAATAATAGACCAGCACCGCTTTAAAGCCGTTTGCATGCAGCTTAGGCTGTGTTTAATTTAGACAGCTGCTTGATGGCTGGGATGGAGTGAAGCGAGTGTCCGAGGCACACGCAAGGTATCCATCAAGCTCCACTGGACTTTGCAACTTTGTGGCGAGTGGTCTGGAGAAGAAATCATTGTCATCGGGGGCCTCATTTATAAAGCGTGCGTACACTCAGATTTGATCTTAGAGTGTGCGTACGCTTAAATCCACGCCAACGCTCATATTTGTAAAAACTGGCTTTGACGTGGAAAAGTGCTTAGCGTCACGTCTGGGTTCAAGCAGACGTACACACTTTTACTTGGAGTACTGCAGGTTTTTGGAAATATAAGCTGTTCTTGCAGCTCACTGTTCTAAACGAAAGAATTTGGATGGTGACTGGTGATCTTTTACATGTTAATGAGATTAATTAGGAGTCGTTTACAAGCAGAGAGCTGCGAGTGGTCTGGAGAAGAAATCATTGTCATCGGGGGCCTCATTTATAAAGCGTGCGTACACTCAGATTTGATCTTAGAGTGTGCGTACGCTTAAATCCACGCCAACGCTCATATTTGTAAAAACTGGCTTTGACGTGGAAAAGTGCTTAGCGTCACGTCTGGGTCCAAGCAGACGTACACACTTTTACTTGGAGTACTGCAGGTTTTTGGAAATATAAGCTGTTCTTGCAGCTCGCTGTTCTAAACGAAAGAATTTGGATGGTGACTGGTGATCTTTTACATGTTAATGAGATTAATTAGGAGTCGTTTACAAGCAGAGAGCTGAAACCATTCATTTGCACGCAAGTTCAAGATCATTTGTGATTCATAGATTTCACATCTGAAAGAGAGGCATAGTGCGTTTTCTGTACGTACGTTCATTTTATGAATCACAAGTACACATATTCGAGAAATGATCATAAGATCAATTTTAGGATGGTTTCTGCGCAACATTTTATAAATGAGAAGAAAAACAAATAGAGGACAATCAACGTTGTCAGCTGGCTCTACTGGCACGCATTCTGTTTTACAGTGAAAAACGAAGTATAACAAAGAATATGGGTGCTGTTCTCTGCTTTCATGGCATGTTTGTGGCTGCCAAGTTTCAGCTATAGATGCACGCAACATCCGGTAGGTGACGCTTGCTTGCTCTCATTGGCTATCGCGGGTATCTCGTCAGAGGCAGCCAGATCAAGAGTCGTAAATATCAAACATGTTTGAGTTCGGCGACGCTCCGTCTCGATCGGGAGCAGATAAATAATCGTAATGACACCACACAATAGAGGATTTTATGGACAAAAAATTGTTTGCGACCAGCCTTGAATCAGGCCTCACCCCTCGATCGTTCGGGGATGCAAATCGGGCTTAAAATCTGCCTTAAAATCGTCTAGTGTGCAACCAGCCTTAGTTGGGCTCTTGACCCTCGATTTGCTGTGCTAAATCTACCTCTGAAGCAATGCATGTGGTGTTATAAAGCACAGAAATCAGTGTTCTATAATGAGGAGATATTAGCTGTTTTTAAATGATGAAATATTCATCACAAGCTGGAGCTTAAATTCAAGTTTCAAGTTTTCAATTCAAGTTAGCTCTACCTCCTTTAGTGGACTTTGCTATCCTAGGTACTACCAAAAGTCCAGAGTAGTATAAAATAATGAGCTATGTAAAGCACATAATAATTTGAACACTAGTTCTATTTAGACTGCAGATGCAAATTAGCTTTATAGCTAACTCGGGTACAACACTGTTGTTGTGCGTTGTCCTTATACAAATAAATCGAATAAAGAAAGAAAGACACACAGAGACATCAAGAACCAGCATATGAATCTCAACAATGGTGACAATCAACACAATGCTTCATGCTGCAATGCATGCTGGGCAACAACATTGTTAATCTAGATTTAAACAGAGAGAGTGTGTCTGAACCCCGAACATTATCAGGAAGGCTAATCCAGAGTTTGGGAGCCAAATGCTTTCTTTAGCTTTTAAAAATCTCCTTTAGTGGACTTTGCTATCTTAGGTACTACCAAAAGTCCAGAGTAGTATAAAATAATGAACTATGTAAAGCACATAATAATTTGAACACCAGTTCGATTTAGACTGCAGATGCAAATTAGCTTTATAACTAACTCGGGTACAACACTGTTGTTGTGTATTGTCCTTATACAAATAAATCGAATAAAGAAAGAAAGACACACAGAGACATCAAGAACCAGCATATGAATCTCAACAATGGTGACAATCAACACAATGCTTCATGCTGCAATGCATGCTGGGCAACAACATTGTAAAAACTCCCATCATGCACTGCAGTATGACAAATTATTGTCACCACTGTTGAGGATCATATGATAAGTGTTCATGTCTAAAAGCCTGAGACAATGCCTTTCTTTTTTTTCTTTCCAACACTGAATCATTACGGTGGAATTTGTTTAATAGGACTTTTTTTTTTTGCTGTTCAGTAATGGCTGAATGTCAGTCAATAAACCAAAACGAGACCACTTCCTGTCTGTTCAGTCATGAGTTATAAGCAGAAAGTGTAAGTTAATCTGCTGCTTCAAGGTTTGATTCAGCAATGCACAAATGTTTTAAAAGGGTATTAGCAAATTAGTAAAAAGGTCAAGAGACCAACTAAAGCAAACCTTGACCACAATTATGGTGGCATCGTGTTTTTTTTTTTTCAGTTGATTTCATCCAAGGCTGTGGCTGAAGTCAGTTGTAGTTCTTGTGTTTCTCTTTTCTTCAATGATGTTGATTGTTAACAGCAGGTGTTCATCACTAATGCACAATCATCATTCAATTAGTCACTTAATTACCTCATTAACTTTAACTCTTTGAGGACTTGTGATTTGACTTGAGACTTGCTTGTGACTTGAAAGTCCCACCTGTGCTAGACACAGTCAGTTTTGTTGATCCCAGATTTAAAACGGCATACATTTCTGTGCACCATGTCCCCACCATTCAGGAGAAAGTGAAAACAGATGGAGTCAGCAGCTGCAAGTCCCAGGGAAAGTCCCACAGAGAGTACAGAGCCCTCTACAAATTCATCAGAAGCAAAGAAGCTAAAGAGGTCTCTAAGAAGTTTTTTCAAAGTGAAGTGAGGCAGCTTTACCCACTTTGTTACTTCAGCAGAGACTAGAAGCAGAGCTGAGCAGTTACTTGGTGTCCCACATGCTGGATAGCGAAGAAAATCCACTGGAATGGTAGAGAAAGCATCATGACCACTTTCCTACTCTAAGTAAGTTTGCACAAAAGTATCTCTGCGTGCCAGCCACTAGCGATCCATCAGAGCGAGCTTTTAGTTCAGAAGGAAACATTGTTACATGCCTCAGATTCATTTTAAGCAATGCTCCTTGTGCTTTGATTCCAGTTGTTTAAAATGTTCAGTAAATAACCATAAATAGTCAGTGTTTCTCTTATTTTAAAATCAGAATGCACTCTTTCATTAAAAAAATTATCCAACATTTAATAGTTGACAACAGTATTTAAAGTACAAACCTTGTCACTGAAAATATAAGGGCAAAATAAAAATAAAAACTGTAAGAAAAAAATAAATTGTTCATCAATCATAATCGAGGTAAAATGTTCAATTAAACGAGGTTTTGATTTTGGGTCATATTGCCCAGCCCTACCTGTGGTCCCATCTTAGGATTCATCACAATGACTTGTATAAATCTGCACAAACAAGCGAACCTGATTCTGAGCAGAAGGCAACATCCTCATGTCAGCCAACAATACATGACATGTTTCAGAAACAAAAAAATTGACAAATCTGGATGACAGATCAAAACATATGGACAAACTGATCACAGAAATGATAATTACTGACAACCAACCTTTCACAATGGTCTCTGACGCTGGCTCTAAGCGACTCATGGATATGGCAGAACCATGATATGGACTAAAAAGTGAGATGTATTACCACACTGAGAAGATGCCAGAATTCTACTATAGGGTTGTAAGCAAGATAAAAAACCTAATCCAGATGGAGAATGCTGGCTTCTCATTCTACTTTACAACATATTGTTGGTCCGGATCAACAAAGTCAATGATGAGCCTAACATGCCATTTTATTGACAATGAATGGAACAGAAGGCAGCTTGTTTTAAATACAAGAGTAATGTACAGTTAGGGAATACATCAAAGACACATTCCTGAACCTGCTGGAGGAATGGGAAATTACCAAAGACCCTGGAGCTCTTGTACTGCGCATGTGTCCTCTGTACCTGGGTGAGTTGAGTTCATGCGACAAGTAAAAAATAAGTCCATGTGCAAACTGTTATGGCTGTATTATTGTTAGCAGCGAGTTGAACAAAAGATACAACATGGTTTCAGAAACGGAGGTACCCATTTATTAATACTGAAGATCACCGCTGTGCGAGTGAAAGGTGAAAAAGCCTCTCCGCCAGATTATCAGAACAAGCCCGGCACGTTAAACGTGACGGACAAAATGGAAACGCTTAGACTCCGCCGTTATTTCTGACGGGGAACGTGGGTCGAAAATTGGCTTAAGTGGGAACAAAGATTTAATTTGTACCTTACTGCCTCAGCGCTAATGGAAAAATCTGAGTCGAGACAGATCGCTGTGCTGCTGCATTGCATAGGAGAAAGGTGCTCGACATTTATAACTCGTTCGTGATTGAATATGAGGATCCATAACGTAAAAAAATTGTCAGAGGTTCTCACAGCTTTTCGGAAATACTGTGCCCCGCGAAAGAATACTGTCTTTAAACGGCATCAATTTTGGGCACATACATTTTCTGAGCAAGCAGGCACAGATAAATTTGTCACAGAGTTAAGAAACAAAGCACGCACATGTGAATTCGGGGAAACTGAAGATCTCATGATACGAGACAAGATAGTATTCAGCACAACTGACCCTGGGCTTTGTGAACGACTGCTGTCCATACTAGGGGTTGCACAGACTAGTCGACTAGTCGACTGGTCGACTTTAATGCTCTGCCATGACGCTTTTTGATTGATGTCGACTAGTCGCGCTGCGTGGATCATGTGATTTTGACATGAACAACATGGCAGCCTTACACACGAGGACCGATCAGGAACCCAGTGGGTCATTTCAGCAAAGCAGCAGTGGCATATCAAGTGTGTGGAAATATTTTTCTAAAGATGAAGCTGGTAAAAATGTCACTTGCAAAATATGCAAGTCCATCCTAAAGTACAACAAAAGTACAAGTGTGATGCACACTCATCTGAAAAGGCATCCGCTAAAACTAGGTGAGGAACAACGCAAATCATCTACACAGCCACAGTCAATTATTGACTTCACCAAACGTCCTACTGTGACAGACACAAGACGGAAGCAAATCACCAATTTACTGGTTAATATCATTGTCAAAGACATTCGACCATTAGCTGCAGTGCACGGAGAAGGTTTTCGAGAAGTACTGCGCTTTTTTGAACCTGGCTATGAAGTTCCATCTTACAACACATTGTGGAACACAATCAAACACCAGTACGAGACCACGCGTAAAAATATCGCAAAGGAGATGAGAGGCCAGACCGTGTCGCTAACAACTGACTTGTGGACATCCTCCACAATGGAGCCATACATCACGGTAACAGCCCACTATATCACCAACACATGGCAGCTAAAGGCCAGAGTGCTGTGTACATCTATAATGTCAGAAAGACATACTGCAGCCAACATTGCCAACCGTCTGTCTGAGATAATCAAGGAATGGGGCATACAGGTGTTTTGCACGGTCCACGATAATGCCAGTAACATGAACTTAGCCATGGAGCTATGTGAACTGTTTCCCAATGATCTGGGTTGCACCGGGCACACACTACAGCTGGCAATAAAAAGTGGCTTAGTCTTACCTGACGTTGCTAAGGTTATTGATGCAGCAAGGAGAGTTGTCAGCCACTTTCGCCACTCAGCGGTGGCCACTTGTGCTTTGAAAAGATGGCAGGAACAACTTGGCATAAGAGCCAAAAAACTCCAGAATGACTGTGCGGTCCGATGGAATTCCACATACATAATGCTGCAATGGCTGTTCGAGCAAAGGATCGCGGTGCAGTCTGTGCTCGCAGATGAAACGGTAACCAAGCCATCCGTCCAAAAGTCACTCGCCATGAGAGCATCACAGTGGGAGCTGCTGGAACAGCTGATTCCAGTTCTGCAACCTTTGGCTAAGGCCACCGAAATAATGTGTGGTGAGTTGCATGTAGGACTGTCTTTCATCTTTCCAGTCCTTTTCAACCTGACCAGCACCACTCTGCGCGTCGAAGCATCCGATTTGACAGCTGTACGTGTCTTTAAGAACACGGTTCGACAGCAGTTGGAAACACGGTTCAAACTGGACTCCGGCGATCTGACGCAATCCATCCCCACCGTGGCCTGTATGCTCGATCCCCGGTTCAAACATCTTAATTTCATCCCAGAGAGTCAAAGAGATGCCACCTACAGCCACCTGAATGGCCTGGTTCAGTGTGAGGAAGAGCCGCTTGCAGCAAAAGGTAGGTTCGCCGAATGAAACTGCCCTCGCATTATTGAATTTAACACTAGAAATTAATTTAAATGTTATTATTCTTATGTCAGCATCAACGCTTCACATGAACTTTGAGTGAACTTTGAATCGTCACGCAGGTGCCAGCCAGTTAGATCGCCCCATGCAAATACCCTAGAGCAGATGCTAGCCAATCGTGTTCACGCAACACTGGAAAAGTAATGTGATTTGCTGTTGTCCTCTGCGAAGCGTTGACGCTGACGCATTTTGTGAATGAACCGTAAAGTTTGCAGGTGTGGCAAACTTTATAGCTTGTGTAAATATCATCCCAGGTGAACTTGGTGAAGATGTAGGCCTACGCAGTGAGGGGACAGCTGATAACCAAGATGAGCCAGTAACCGGGAAAAAGGCCCGACTTGAGCAAGATTTTGAGCAGCTTTTTGGGCCGCACATAGCGGGAGGAAAACGGGACACACCACAGCAGCTGAGGAAATACGTGGATATTTCTCAACACCACATATTCCCACCATGGAGAACCGCTTGGAATGGTGGGCCCGCAACCAGGACAATTTTACCCGTTTGACAAATCTTAGCAAAAGCTACTTGGCTGTTCCAGCTACCTGCACCCCAAGCGAGATCATTTTTTTCACTGGCTGGGAATACGATTACCCGACAGCGTGCGAGCCTGCATCCAGCACATGTCGATGCCCTCATTTTCTTGCACACAAACCAGGATCAAAAAGTAAAAGATGTGACTGAGCAGGACTCTGACAGTGAGTAGGCTTATAGCCTTTGTCTTTCATGAGTTATGTTGTTATGAAATCACTTGATATGAATCAGTGTTCTATGTGCTGACGACGGCATGCATTACTTTTGCACTAAAACTATTTGTTATTGTTACATTCTTAGTGGAACGTGCAGTGTTCAATGTGTTGACTGTGCATTTATTTTGCACTAAAATGAGTCCATGCTAATGTTGCATTGTTAGAGAAACGAACAGTGTTGACTATGCATTTGTTTTGCACTAAAATTAGTCAGTGCTAATGTTACATTGTTAGAGAAACGAACTGTGTTGACTATGCATTTGTTTTGCACTAAAATTAGTCAGTGCTAGTGTTATGAGCTGTCTGACAGCATTTGTATATTTTTTTTCCTGCAAATAAATTGCAATTTGTGGCACGTTGCAAAACATTTGCATCTTGTGTTTTATTGATGACGTCACCAGCGGCTAGTTGACCTCGACTCGACTTTAATCACATAAAAGTCGACTTCAAAAAATCTAAAGTCGTTCAGCCCCTAGTCCATACCCGATTTGACACTTTCAAAAGCTGTTGATATATGCAGAGCTAAAGAAGTCACAAAAGCACACGTCACAGCAATAGCAGCATCATCAGAAGCACAATTTGTGCACGTCATTACAAAAAAGGGGTCACTGCCTGCATGCAGATCAAGCAAACCTGCAGCAAATAAACAAACTCCAAAGTCAAAAGGAGGACACGTAAAACATTGTGGCAAATGTGGACGCATTCACCTCCCAAGACAGTGCCCTGCCTTTAATGAAGTATGCAAAAAATGTGGCAAAAAGAACCATTTTGCCGTTGCATGCAAATCAAAAGCTCAAATGAACATGCTTGATATAGACACTGAACTGTCAGAAGTAGACACACTGTTTATCAGTACAGTGATTAAGTCAAACTGTGCTGACATACAAATCTGCGTATGGCAGGCACGATTGATACCTTCAAGCTTGACATGGGTGCTGAAGCGAATGTCATTCCAAAGAAAATCATTGATCGCTTTCAGATTCCTGTAAACATCCAGAAGACAAACACGATGCTTGTATCGTATGGAGGCACCCGCATCAAACCAGAAGGTGTTGTTAAACTACATGTGCATGCTAGAAACAAAATAACTGACATGGTGTTCTTTGTGACCACAGCATCGGATACAGCCCTGCTGGGGAGACAGGCATGCGTGCAGTTGGACCTCATTAGAAAAGTGGAGACACTCATACCTTCACCGCCCACCACAAAAACTGAGCTCCTCAGCCGCTATGCATCAGTGTTTCAATGATTAGGCTAGTTTCCCGGATTGCATCATATCCACACTGACCCTAATGTTCCTCTTGTCACAGATGGCTGCAGGAAGATCCCATATGCAGTCCATGACCGACTCCGTGAGACACTGGAAGAACTTGAGAACAGGGGTGTGATAAGCAAAGTTTCTAAGCCTACTCAATGGGTGAGCAGTCTGTGCATCATAGAAAAGAAAAACGGAAAGCTTAGTGTCTGCTTGGACCCTAGAGACTTAAACAGGGCCATACTCCGTCAGCACTACAACATACCCACCCTGGAGGACATACGGTGCATGTTAGCTGGCAAAAAGCTGTTTACCATCCTGGATGAGAAGGACGGCTATTGGCAGATTAAACTGGATGAGGGGTCAGCAGACTTGTGCACTTTCAACAGGCCATGGGGCAGGTATCGCTTTCATCGTATGCCTTTTGGTATCAAGTCAGCGAGTGAAGTCTTTCGGTGCTTGAACTCCAAGAGTTTTGGGAACATTTAAGGTGTTTTCATGGTGGCCGATGACATGATCATAGCGGCAGCCACCAAAGCAGAGCATGATGCCATCCTAGAAAAGGTGATGAAAAGAGCATAAAGTCTCAACGTCAAATTCAACAAAGACAAGCTGCAATGTATGGTCAACAAGGTGACTTACCTAGGCCACGTCATTACATCGGATGGAGTGAAACCTGATGAATCAAAGGTATCAGCAATATCACAGCTCCCCCCTCCCATGGACAGAAAAGCACTTTAGCATCTGCTTGGTATGACATGCTATCTGTCGCAATACATACATAACAAAGCTACCCTCACTGCACCACTCAGGCTGACATTAAGTCAAAAACCACTGTTTCCAGTGGTCTGAGAGCATAAATTTATATGGATTTCACTTCAGAGACGGCTCTTCATTGAACACACGTTTTCAGCTTAGTAGGCTACAGATTTAAGTGGATATCGGACTCCGTTTGCTGTTCCTGTTGGAGTTGCATTGGATTTTGTTTGCTGTTCCTGTTGGATTCGCGTTGGATTGTGATTCGGCATCGGATTAAAAGGTACATTGTTGCAACAATATCAGAATGTAATGGCCATTTACAATGTGTGCACACAAAACTAGCGTAAATCCAATGCATTGGTTGCCAAAGGTTGAATATTTCTTTGAACTGTATGGTTGTTGTGATATTGTAGTAATATGGATCAACAGTGTGTGAATGCGGAGGAATCCGCTGTGAAAAAACAACAGCTTTGTAATGATAACGAATCTCAAAGGCAAAAAAGGCCAGTTAAACTTACAGCAAAGGCCTTGGTGGAAAAGCTTGATTCATTGCAAGCGCTAAGAAAGGCAAAACTGAACAAAGCAAATAAAATGATAGAAACTATTAAAAGGTTGATGCAAGATAACAAAGAATATGAGTCTGAGGTACAAATTGTATTTGAAAATTTCAATGAGTTATGTTTAGAGGCTCAGGAAGCACATGAATCCTTGTTGACTTTGTTGCCTGATAATGAAATTGAGAAACATGATATATGGTTCAAGGCAACAATTATTCCAAAAAATGAGTTTATTGAACATGTAAATATATGGTTGTCCACACCTGTAACATGTCAGGAAACTTCTGAGGGGGTTACTGATGTAAATGTTAATGATGAGGTTGTCCCAGAGGACAGTGTTTCAAATGTTTCAAAGGGTACCACTGCCTATAGTAAGTACAGTTCCAATAGCAGCGGTTCTTCCACTGTATCAGCTCGTGTACAGGCCGAGGCAGAAAGAGCTGCACTTGAGGCGCATGCCGCTGCATTGAAAACTAAACATGCAATTGAAACACAGCAGGAGGAATTGAGGAAACAAAATGAGCAACTAGATTTACATCCTGAAATTGCAGCATCTACTGCAAAAATGGCTGTTTTGAGTACTTTTGACAGCCATAGCAAATGTTCACATACTGGTAGTTCTCATTCTAAAGGAAAAGAAGTAACAAAGGGTCAAACATCAAGGGATGTGACAGGAAATTGATTTTTTGATTCAACAAGACCAAAGATGTTAAATCCACAAGCTACTGCATATGTGCCAATGAGTCAAATATCAGTGGGTACAGCTGGAGTAATTTACAGCGGTCCATCACAACCAGTTGGTGTTACCTCTAACGTTCCATCACAACCAGTTGGTGCTACCTCTAATATTCCATCACAATCAACAAAAATGCAGCACAAAGGAGGATTGAACACTCATGACAGCAGTACTGACCAACATCAGGATTCACATTATTTTGTACAACATTCCAGAGGCAATATGGCAACACAAGCTACAAACCCTCTTCAATCTCAAGATGAACCTCTTTTTGAAATTTTGAAAAGGCAGGAGGAGCTCACTGCATATCTGGTACATCAAGCTCAACCTTACACACTTCCAAATAGAGAGATTCCAGTCTTTGATGGTAATCCACTCCATTATGTACCCTATATTCGAGCGTTTGAGCATGGTGTTGAGGAAAGGACTCAATGTACAATGTACCACAGGACAACCTAAAGAATTGGTTCGGAGTTGCTAACATCTTGATCCTGAAATAGGTTATTCATTAGCTAAAAATCTTCTGAAGGAACAATTTGGTAATGAATTTAAAGTCGCTGCTGCGTATATGGATAAAGCTTTAGGCTGGCCCTCGATAAAGACAGAGGACACACAAGGGTTATATGCATATTCCTTATTTCTGTGCTCATGTTGTAATCTTATTGATGATATCTCTTATATGCAAGAGCTCAATATGCCAAGTAATATGAGAACTGTTTTAATGAAGTTACCTTTCAAGTTGAGAGAACGTTGGATAGAAAGAGCCTGTGAGATAATGGATTTGATCCAAGGAAGAGCTAATTTCTCACATCTTGTGGATTTCGTTGAACGACATGCAAAGATGGTATCTGATCCTGTGTTTGGATGCATTCAAGACAAACAACAAAGTGCAAGCAAACCTGGTAAGATATTCACGGGAAACAGTTTTGCTACAAATGTTGTTGCCTCCGTTCCAGTTAAAAACTTGCAACAAAGAACTCGTTCAGCGAGCAAGACCAATGAAAACAAGACTTGCTTGTTATGTCAATGCAGTCATGTTTTAGAAAGGTGTAATGCTTAAAAGAAGAAGTCACAGCGAGAAAGGATTGACTTTTTGAAAGGAAAATGAATTTGTTTCAGTTGTTTGAAGTTAGGACATGTAAGCAAAGAATGTGATAATCGCCTTGTCTGTGAAGTTTGCAAGCAAATGCATCCTACAGTTTTGCACATATATCGCAAGTTGCCAGTTGTAAATCCACACTGAAAAGAGGAGCAGCATAATTTCTACCCAAACTTGTGGACATACAGGGGCCGGGAATGAAAAGTGCTTGCTGTCAATCGTCCCAGTACAAGTAAAATCAGTCAGAAGTCAGAAAGTGATTCAGACTTACGCCTTTTTGGACCCTGGGAGTTCAGCCTCATTTTGTTCAGAGCAGCTGCTCAACGTTAGAGGAAAAAGGATTAACATTTTTCTACGTACTATGGGGCAAGAACAGCCTGTGTCTTGTAATGTCATTACTGGTTTAGAAGTAACCTGTATCAACAATAATAAATTCTTCTTCCTTCCTGAAGTGTATACGCAGAAGAAAATGCCTGTCAATTCAGACAATATAGTAACGCAGGAGTAAATTTCCAAATGGCCATATTTGGACAAAGTACAAATTCCACACATTGAAGCCAATATACAGATACAGCTGGAGCAACACGTAGTCTAGATCATGTAACTTAATCGCTCTGAGGACGCACCGATAGTTAAGGCCATGAGAACAAGTTTAAATGAAACAAGCATTCTCGTGTAGCCTATGCGTTTCAGATCGGGGCATTCCTATATAAGCTCTATTCAGTATTATTCAGCAGCTTTTCAGCTTGCTCAGGAGCAAATTAAGCATAGCTGCTCGCAAATCAACTGTTGCAGCGTGTTTATCTGAAATCCACGTCTAAGATAAGTGAATGCTGTTTTAATCCATATCGCTGTGTATATTACCTGGTCTGCTAATTGAAAAAAAAAAGAAAGATGTTAGCAGTTTTGCATCGTTTGCAGGAGCGAAATATTAAGCATATTTGCAGCAGCATTTACGCATCTGTGTTCATACAGCTGGAGCAATTCTCGTGTATGCGTTTCAACTGGGGTTCGCTGTATTCAGCGGCATAATCTCAATGTTACGGTTGTTTATTTCTAAGGTTGATGTTTTCATTAGCTGTGTGAGTGTGCGGTTGATTTCAGCTGCGTCAGAAGCACGCATTTATCACTCCTAATGGCTTCTATACATATAAGAATGTAATATCAATGACAGTCATTCGAAGTATTTCCGCAGTGTGTATGCTTCCCCTGCTGGACTGCCACTCAATACTTATTAGAGATTCATAATTTCTGATCCACTTGAATATGTGCTCACGCTGAGTAATGTGAGCATATGAGCATGAGAAATTAGGGTGATATGACATGTGTTGATTAAATACATGATCAACAGGCTCAGATCAAGCTATGTTCATTTAATAAAAAAAAAATTAATAAAATTAAAAAAACTTCGGTGGTGATTGGAAGGTTACGACTGAGCGCTCAAATGAACACAAGGGATTTAAATATAGTCCAATTATTCTAAGCAAGTGCAAGTAGCGCTTTAAATAATAATAAAAAAAATTATATATATATATGCTGTTGTTATAGACTTTTTAAATGGATGCTGAAGCTTTTAGGCCAGGTAGAATCTGTGATCTCTGATCCGTTCATTGCTTGCTTCTATGGCTGCAGTACGCTATGTTTGCTGCAAACTAGGCTGCATTCTATAGGGTTTTCTGCATCT
>NW_015638037.1:49131-86809 GCF_001515625.1 Sinocyclocheilus rhinocerous | reverse complement strand
TGTAGATTTTGCTACTAAAGGTGTTATTAATGCTAAGGATTATCTGGATAGGGCAACATGCTGTTGCCTAAACTTCGGGTATTGACCATATGCTGTACTGCATTAAAGGGGCATGCTGCTCTTCTCAGCTGCTTATTAAAGAAGAGCACCCCTTCACTGCTTCTCTTCTTAAAGGGCATGCTGCCCCAGTCTATGCTATTTCAGAAGGTCTTTGCTTTAAAGCTATTCGGGTATTGGGATTGTGCTTGCTTGTTAAGGCTTATCTACTGTTCAGTATCATGTTTGTCGCTAGACTTGCTTGTTGCTTTATGCTATTGGTTGTTACTGCAAGTGCTGGTACTTAGTTAAACTTACTGATCCGTTCATTGCTCGCTTCTATGGCTGCAGTACGCTATGTTTGCTGCAAACTAGGCTGCCAATTCTAGTGGGTTTTCTGCATCTTTTTCACTCTCCTCCGGTAAGGGGCTTGCTGCTCTTCTTAGCTGCTTATATAGAAGAGCACCCCTTCGCTGCCTTCTCCTGTAAGTTGCTGCTGTCCCAGTCTCTGTTATTCCAGAAGGATATGCTTCTTTCAGAATGCCATCGGTTGTGGTTTGGGCGGTTCTGGCCTATCGTTGTGTCGGGGGGTTATATTATTAAGTACATTAATGATATCTGCCTTGTTCTGTTCTGTTAACCCTAGGGGGGTTATTATTGCTGCTCTCCCTGCTCATTCAAGACAGGCTGCTTGGATGGGCAGGGAGTTTTTTGCCCAGAACAGAACCATACCGCCAAACCAAACTTTATGCTAAGTATCTATCATTTTGACGATAGTGGCCCTGACAGAACTAGCAGTAACTGCATGGATGAAATTGGTACACCCTCTGTTACCGTCAACAGGATTTCTATTAGGAGGCTTGAAGAATTGCTCCAAAGTCAGTATAATCACGACTTCAGTGAAAACATTGTCGAGAAAGAAGAGATGTTAAGGGAGGATATGCAGTTTATGGAAATAATGACCAACTCGGTCAAACTACAGGATGGTCATTATAGCTTGAGGCTACCATTTCGGAATAATTATGTTGTACTGCCGAACAACTTATGTGTTATGTGCCAAACAGAGATGCAATGGTCTGAGAAAAGGGCTTGAAAGGAATGAACGGTTGCATGAGGAATATACTGATTTCCTTTCTGATGCTCTTGAGAAAAGATATGCTGAAAAAGTGCCAGAATATCAATTGGATCGTGACGATGGAAAAGTTTGGTACATTCCTCATCATGGAGTATTACATCCAAAGAAAGGAACAATGAGGGTTGTGTTTGATTGTGGGGCAACATTTAGAGATACATCACTCAACAAGCAATTGTTGCAAGGTCCCAATCTTACGAACTCACTTTTGGGAGTATTGTTACAATTCAGACAGGAAACCATAGCTTTGATGGCCGACATTCAAGCTGTTTCATCAGGTCAAGGTAGCAGAAGAAGATGTGGATTGTCTTCGGTTTCTATGGTGGGCTGATGGAAACTTGAAGCAGGAAGTCACTACATACAGGATGACAGTTCATCTGTTTGGAGTAGTGTCTTCTCCAAGTTGTGCATGTTATGCGTTAAGACAAACGGCAGAGGACAATCAATCACTTTTTCTATCAGAAGTGATCAAAACTGTTTTTGATTGTTTCTATGTAGATGACTGCTTGAAGAGCATCTTCTCGGAGGAGGCTGCTACTGCCATGGTGCAGGATCTTATTGCTCTTTGTCAAAAGGGTGGATTTTGTTTGACCAAATGGATTAGTAATAGTCGCAAAGTACTGCAATCAGTTCCAGAAGAGTACAGAAGTAAAGACATCCAGTATTTGGATTTAGGGCCCAAAAGAACTTTGGGGCTTCAGTGGTGTGCAGAAGCTGATACATTTCAATTTAAACTGCAGTTGAAACCCCATCAGTGTACAAGGAGGGGGATTTTGTCTACAGTTAGTTCAGTTTATGACCCTATGGGATTTATTGCTCCTCTTATGCTGCCAGCTAAGTTGCTACTACAGGAGATGTGTAGACAGAATCTTAGTTGGGATGAAGATATATCTCCAACACTTCAAAGACAGTGGACTCGTTGGATTTCTGATTTGGATGAAGTGGCAGAGTTTCAAGTAGGCCGATGCTTAAAACCCACAGATTTCGGACAAATCATGCATGCCTGTTTACATCATTTTTCAGATGCCTCTGAAAGAGGATATTGCATGGTTTCTTATCTTAGGATGAGAAACAATGATGAAAAAGTGCATGTAACATTTCTGCTTGGTAAAGCCAGAGTGGCTCCCCTTAAACCTCTAACCATTCCTTGTTCGGAGTTAACAGCAGCTGTGCTCTCTGTTAAAGTGGATCAGATGTTGAGAAGGGAATTAAGATTTCAATTGGAGAATTCAGTTTTTTGGGCTGACAGTCAAACTGTGCTCAAGTACATCAAGAATGAAAACAAACGCTTTCAAACCTTTGTTGCAAATAGGGTCTCTTACATAAAAGATAGGACACTGCTTCAACAGTGGAGATATGCTGCCTCCAAGGAAAATCCTGCAGATGATGCTTCACGTGGAATGCATGTCAAGGCCTTTATGCACAGTAAAAGATGGATTGCAGATCCCAGCTTTCTTTGGAGAGCAGAAGATTATCAGTCAGCCCCAAAGGAGGAAATTGTGAACATGCATGATGGTGATCAAGAAAGATCTTACTGTGTGTTCATACCAAATGCAAATTTAATTATTCGTGCGAGTAGATTACATACAAAGTCAATGCAAAGATGCGAATAGAGGCGAATTTGCACCAGGCTACGCGAATGACGTGAAATGCGCGACGCGTTTGCCGCAAAGGCGAGATATTCGCCTCAGTCGCGTCTTCCGCGCAAGTTCAAAAATTTCAACTCGAGCAGAAAATTCGCCTGACGTGTTCTCACGCAAGCCAATCAGTGAAGAGCTTATTGGCACATCTGGTTGAATCAGAAAATGGAGGAGCGCATTATTGTATCTGTTTGCGGGCACCCCGAAATAAATTATACAAATTCATATTCTTATAGAGACCGGACAAATAAGGAGATCGCTTGGAAAAAAAATAAGCGAGGAAGTCGGACTACCTGGTAAGTAATGAAAATATATGCCTTTGTAACTTTATTCTAGTTGTGAGGTTTACATTACTATGAACTGGTTAGCCCTGGCATTAGCCAAAGTTAGCACAACCTGGCATTAACAGGGATATGTGTCTGTTTACTAGTAGCGATTTGTGTTTACGTGTGTTTCTTGTCAGACGAGACAATACGTAGAAAGTGGAAGGGCCTCAGGGACACATATGTCAGGGAGAAAAAGAAGGAGACAGAAAAAAAGAGTGGGTCAGGAGCAAGCCAGGGAAAGAAGTGGAAGTACTTTGCGGTCTTGTCTTTCCTTGACCCCTTCGTTACCCCGAGAGAGACAAGTAGTAACATGGGGTGGGGGGTTGAGGAAAACAGGACCGTAGAGTATACTACAGAAGTAACGTTACCAGGAAGGAATGAAGACACAGCAGCAGGGCCATCAGAGAGTGAGATCGGAGGTTGGTTGATAAGGGAATACACAAACACAGAAAACTCATACAGAAAATATTTTATATAAGAATAACTAGTTGTATTTTTAGATCAGTAACGATATTTCAAACATATATGTTATCATGGTTGGAAATGTATTACGTATTAAAATTATTTGTGTAGTAATTTACACTAAAAGCTTGAATAACCATCATTCAAGTATCTGTCAGACAAAACCAAGACACCTTTGTTATATTGTCACGTTACAGACATGAATGATCCATCTGCAGATGGCAGTGAGGCAGAGCCTCAGAGTACTTCTGCTGACTCTGCTGAGACTGATGCAGCTGCTGCTGCTGTCCCAAAGCCACCTAGAAGTATGTACATGACAAAAGTTGTAATGTATTTTTTTCTGTTTATTGATATCAAACTTTAGAAAAAAATCTAAACTATTCCATGGATGGAATCAATTCAATATATTCACAGAATGTGTGTTTCTGTTTCATACAGACAGAAGGACTCAGAAGAGGGCCAGGGGCAGCGAGAGCGAGGCTGAGATCAAGAGGCTGCTGCTTGAATGTTTGCAGAGGACATCTCCACCTCCCGCACTGCCACCCACAGAGGATGAGCTTTTCTTCCAAAGCCTGCTTCCTTCCTTACAGCGATTGCCACCCCAACAAAAATAATTCGTAAAATTTCAAATACATAAACTGATATATGAATCGAGCACTGTGACACCGAATTTGGAGCCAGCAGAAGGGTGGTGGTAATCATTACAAGGAAGGAAGCAGGCTTTGTTTTTATTTATTTACTTTTTTATTCGTAGTTGAATACAGTTAATACACTTTAATGGATTGTATATGTGTATTTATTGTTGTTACAATTTACAAATATGTTCATATGTTTATGTATTGTTGACTGTGACACTGAATTTGGAGCCAGCAGAAAGGTGGTAATCATTGCAAGGAAGGAAGCAGGCTTTGTTTTTATTTATTTACTTTTTTATTCGTAGTTGAATACAGTTAATACATTTTAATGGATTGTATATGTTTATTGTTGTTACAATTTACAAATATGTTCACAAATCAGTTTTTAAAGAATTAAAGTACTTTGGTTCATTAAGGATGAAGTGGGTTTTTTGTAGCTTTTTTTACTAAAGTATAAAGGAAACAAAATGTGCCTGTCATGACTCAAAACAGATAGTCAGGAATGTGGCTCAAGAACAGTTTAGGGTATGCTTTTGCACTAGACAGCATCTTGCCATGAGACCATTCCCTCAGCAGAGAAGTAGGATGTGAAGGCCTCCCTGACCCTGATGGCCTCTCTAGCTGAGTTGTTAGCAGCAAGTCTTCCCAGACCTGGCAGTGGCTCCACCTCACCAGCTGGGATGTTCATCCTCACTGCAGGTGTCTGGGTTGTCCTCCGCAGGAAGTTATGGAGAGCACAGGTGGTTTTAACACATATCTCTGCAACATCAGGGTGAACCTCAATGGCACGCCTGTACATCCTCCACTGGGACGAAAGGATCCCAAAGGCATTTTCAACAACCACCCGAGCCCGGGACAGACAGTATTTAAAGATGCGATGCTCTCTTGGAAGGATGTGCCCAGGGAATGCTCTCATGAGGTTTCTCCGTAGTGGAAAAGCCTCATCAACAACAAACACATGTGGCTGGGGTCCTCGGTGGTCAGCTGGGAGTTGGAGAGTGCCTGATCGAAGTGCTTGACCAAAAGCGGAGTTAGCAAGAATCCCACCATCACTGGTCCTCCCATAGCCCCCGACATAAATTATCCTGAAACAATACTGGGCATCCACAACTGCCAAGAGAACCAAGGAGAAAGTTGCCTTGTAGTTGTAAAACTGGGATCCTGAGTTAGGAGGCGCTTTCAGGACAACATGTTTCCCATCAAGAGTTCCACAGCAAAGAAGAAAAACTCTCCTCAAACTTCACTGCAATTGACCTCCACTCCTCTGTGGTGGGCACAGGCATGAACTCTTCCACGAGGCAGTCCCAAATTGCAGTGGCAACATCAGGGACAATCTTGGTGACTGTGGAGACCCCAACATGGAAGCTGTTGGCGATTGTCCTGAAGGAGTCACCTGTGGCAAGGTATCTGGAGCATAGAAAACAAGTAAAATCAGCTGTAGTATGGTAGGCTATTTGTATTTTATTAACATGGCTACAAGGCTACAAAAAATTTCTGCCAAATAATGTCAGTGTATATCCAGTAGTAAAATGTAATGCACATTAATGCAGGATTAATACTCAACCTAAAACATATAATACACTGATATTTTAGAAGAATGTATACTCTGTTACTTTAAGTAAATATTGCTGACATTACACATATTGTCTACTTTACTCAGCAGGGTTTTGAATATAGTATTTATTTCCAGCTTAAATGGCATTATATTGATCAGCTACAGTGCTGATCGATCCAAACTCAGCTCACAGTTTTTTGACCACTTCGTTATTTTGGCTTGATTTTTCGTTTGTTGTAAATATGACCTGAATTTAGAAATGCTTTTAAGGCAAAACTTTTGCGTTTAATAAACAAAATAAAATTTTGAAATTAAGCGCAAAATAACCGCTGTAAAACTGCCCCTCACCTGAGACACCTGAGACGGATCGCCTGTAGTTGGTGTCCATCCAAGAAATTCTGGCAGCGACCCTAGCTAGCAGGTTATCAAACTGGGCACCCATCATCCTGAAGTAGCGCTGGAAGCGGCTGTCATCCAGGCGCAGTTCCTGGAAAAGACGGTGAAATTCACCGAGTTGTGTGCACCTCTGTATGGTGCTGTGAACCCAGACACGTCTGCGTTTGGCTTTCCGGCGTTTTTGGGACTTCCACACCAGGTACAAAGCAGCGATCGTATTTATTGTCTCCATGGTTGGTTACTCGCGGGATGTTTTTCGCCTCACTCGCGTGAATAAAAACATAGAGCGAGTGACGCGAAAAACATCCCGCGAGCGAGGGACGCGATGGGCATATTCGCTTCGCGTCTGGTGTGAACACACCATTAGAGCGAATACTGTGATCCTGCAGGATAGACAGAATGCCAGTAACTGTTTTATCACATATTTTTCAGATTGGAAAAAATTTAAATTGGCAGTCGCTTGGATACTCAAGGTGAAGAAGCTATTGAATGAGATATGTCTCAAAAGGAAGGAATTACTGTCACTGGAAAGGAGCTGCAATGCTACTAAAATAATCATAGATGCACAAATGAAGTTGTTCAAAGCAACTCTGGGTGGACAGTCTTTGTCATTGGAAGATCTCTTTGAGGCTGAAATGGCCATTGTTCGTTTCAGTCAGCAACAAGAGTTTCGAGACGAGATTGAACAACTAAAGCACAGTTCCCGTGGAGTCAAAAGGAGAGCAGCATATACAGATTGGACCCTGTATTGGATGACGAACTCATAAGAGTAGGAGGAAGATTCAGGAAGGCAGCTATGCCTATTGAATCCAAACATCCCATTATTTTGTCCAATAATCACCATATTTAGAATCTTCTACTTCGTCACATTCATGAACAATTGGGTCATTGTGGCAGGAATCATATGTCATCCAAATTGAGAGAAACATATTGGAGTACAAATGCCAATGCCGCTGCAAGATAGGTCATTTCCAAATGTATTGTATGCAGACGTTACAGAGGAAAGACAGGTGAGCAAAAAACGGCCGATTTGCCTTTTGAACGAATTACACCTGATCTTCCACCTTTACAAATACTGGGGTGGATTACTTCGGTCCTATCGAAGTTAGAAGAGGACGTAGTACTGTAAAACATTACGGAGTGATTTTTACTTGTATGGCAAGTAGAGCGGTGCATTTGGAAGTAGCATATTCCTTGGACACAGATGGATGTATAAATGCTCTACGAAGATTCATTTCTCGAAGATGTCAAGTAGTACACATCAGGTCCGATAATGGGACAAACTTCAATAGTGCCAATAGAGAGTTGAAAGAGGCCATTTCTGCATGGAATAACAAGCTAATTGAAAGGGAATTACTTCAAGTAGGGGTTCAGTGGAGCTTCAATCCACCGGTTGGCTCCCATTGTGGAGGTGCATGGGAGCGCATTATTCGTATGGTGAGAAACATTCTTTGCTCTGTACTTCGCCAACAAACACTGGATGACGAATCCTTACATACCATTCTGTGTGAAGTAGAATCAATTCTAAATGATCGTCCAATTACCAAGGTATCCAGTGATCCCAACGATCTTGAAGCTCTTACTCCAAATCATCTGCTTCTCATGAAAGGCAAGCCTGCTCTACCACCAGGTCTTTTGGAAAAGACAGATCTCTATGTGAAAAGAAGATGGAAACAAGTTCAGTATCTAGCTGATCTTTTCTGGAAAAGATGGATACGGAAGTATCTTCCTCTGCTTCAAAAATGTCAAAAATGGACAAAAGTATGACAAAGTTTTGGTGCTGGGGATATTGTACTTTTACTGGATCTTTCTGCACCTCGTGGCTCATGGCCACTTGGTCGAGTATTGGAAACTTTTTCAGATGATAAGGGCCTGGTACGTACAGTAAAGGTTAAAACCAAAAGTAGTGTTCTGGAACGGCCTGTAAGAAAGCTTTGTCTTTTGTTGGAGGTAAATGACTAATATGGACTGTTACAGTCTGTGTATATGGGGCTTCAGTATTTTATTGTTATGACTCCTTTATGTAGTATTTGTAATTGTTATGTCATTTGTCATAATCAATTAAGGGGCCGGTGTGTAGGAGCCATCTTCTGTATTGTAGAATTTTTTTTGTCCACTGTGTGGTGCTAAACCACAGTATAATTAGACCACCTGTGTAAAGAGCCAGGTGGCGTTGGTAATGGGGAAGCACACGGCTTTTGACCGTGCTAAAGGGTAACTTGCAAGAATGTAGATTGTGCAGTATGTGGATATGTGCTGTGTTTAAGATATGCACACTGCAAAAAATGCTTTTCTTACTTAGATTTTTTGTCTTGTTTCCAGCCTAAATGTCTAAAAATTCTTAAATCAAGAAGGATTTTCTAGACAAGTAAAAATTATTGTCTTGTTTTCAGAAAAAAACAAGTCAAAATTAAGTGAGTTTTTGCTTGAAACAAGCAAAAATAATTATCAAAAATAATCTTCAAACAGAAAACAAGATTGTTTTGCTTACCCCATTGGCAGATTATTTAGCTTGTTTCAGAATCAGAATCAGAATTAGCTTTATTCGCCAGGTGTGTGCAAACACACAAGGAATTTGTTGTGGGTTTTATTTTTACATGCATACATACATACATACATATCTGACATGAGAAAAAAAACTTAACAATAAATAATGTGTATGAATCTAGTGCTATTTCTGATGTCCAGGAGTTCGTTCCTAGTAAAGCTGATCGGGAAAAAATTGCTTAAAACAGGACAAACAAACAAAAAAAGTACAAGTACCAAGTAGCGACAAACCATGTCTGCCATTCACGGCGCCATCTTGCATTCAAGCAAAAACTCACTTAATTTTGACTTTTTTTTTTTTTTTTTTAAACAAGACAATAATTTTTACTTGTCTAGAAAATCTTTCTTGATTTAAGCATTTTTAGATATTTTGGCTGGAAACAAGACAAAAAATCTAAGTAAGAAAAGCATTTTTTTTGCAGTGCACTTTATGTGTGCATGTTTATGACCACGAAGGAAGGAGAGACAAAGATTGAGGCTTTGTTTATTCACTTGCACAAAATAAAGACATTCTGCTTGGATCTACGTCAGTATGCATGGACTGTTTTTGCACGCGTTAAATACGTGCTCACTCCTGTTATCAGCGACAATGGCTTAAAGGAAAGCCATAACAGCGTTCCTGTCAGAGTCCAGTCGGATCATAAACCGCTTGAGGCGATATTCTCCAAACCCATTGGAGCAGCACCAGCACGTCTTCAAAGAATGCTGCTCCAGTTACAAAGGAATGACATTCACATCGTCTTCACTCCAGGCAACCAAAAGCTAATTGCAGACATGCTGTCCATCTGACGGAACTGAGAATTTAGACCTGAGTGAAGAGAAAGTCATCTATGCAGTGAATGGAGAATCGCTTTGTGGTAACATCATGCACATGATCCAACAAGCTACACAATCAGATCCTGAGCTTGACCTGAAATGGCAGTTACATGAGCAGGGATAGCCAGACAGAAAGAAGTAGGTCCCGTTGGCCGTGCAAGCTTACTGGCCAATCAGACACACAATTAGCATAGATGATGGGCTACTCATGAAAGATGATTGCATTATAATTCCTCATGCATTGCGACCAGAAGTGCTGAAATGACTTAATGTGGCACACCAGGGTATACAGCGCTCTTTGGCACACGCCAGATCATGCTTCTACTGGCCAGGACTCACTGAAGCTATACATCGCATGGTGGAGGCCTGTTGTTCCTGTCAACAGAGTCTTCCTGAAAATCAGAAGGAGCCACTGATCTCCCATCCGGTTCCAGAGGGGCTATGGCAGAAGATAGCTGCTGACATTTTTGATTTTCAAGGACGAGCATTTCTTCTGATAGTGGACTATTTCTCTAAATATCCAGAAGTCCTACAGCTGTCAGACAAAACATCAGGCTCACTCATAGCACAATTCAAGGTTGTGTTTGCGAGACACGGTGTGCCTGAGACCCTGATTGCAGATCATGTACCTTTTGCCAGTGCTGAAATGGCTCGATTCACTCATGATTGGGGTTTCAACATCACCCATTCCAGTCCAAACTACCCTCAGTCCAACGGTATGGCTGAGCGAGCCATAAAAACTGTCAAAACTATGCTGAGTAGTCTGGCACTGACCCTCATCTAGCCTTATTGACTCTTTGCAACACTCCTGTCACGGGTCTCAAGTACTCTCCAGCCCTGATCCTGATGGGTAGAGCCCTAGGTTCCACCCTACCGACAAGCAAAGCTGTTCTGTGGCCTTCCACACCTAAGCACATTCAGGTAGCTCTGCAGCATCGTCAGTCGAAGCAGAAAAGCAAAAGCAAATCATTAAAAGCAATTCTAAACAAATAAGTTTTTATCTGAGCTTTAAAATGGGAAAATGAATCCAGCTGGCGAATGTGCAAAGGTAAAGAGTTCCAAAGCGTTGGCGCTGCACAACTAAAAGCCCTACCACCAAAGGAACTCATCCTGAAGTTTGGAACAGACAATAAAAGATGATCTCAAAGAGTGCAAAGGAATGTACAAATGGAGAAGATTTGAAAGATAATGAGGTGCCAAATTATGAAGAGCTTTGTATGTAAGAAGTAAAATTTTGTAATGTGCACGATAATGAACAGGAAGCCAATGCAACTTAAAAAGAATAGGAGTTATGTGATCGAAAGTACATAAACGGGTAACTATCCTAGCTGCTGAATTCTGAATTAACTGTAATTGATGAAGTTGTTTTTCAGGAATGCCAAATAAAAGAGAATTACAGTAGTCAATCAGAAATGTAACCAATGCATGAATAAGCACTACTATGTTGAGAGAGTGAAGAACGAAGTCAAGCAATGTTGCGTAAATGAAAAAATGCAGAACGTGAAATATTACTAATATGAGAGCCAAACGAAAGCAAACCATCCAGTGTAACCCCAAGAATTTTCACCTGGGTAGAAAAATTTACTGAACAATTATCAATGAACAAAGTAAAGGATTGAGTTTTAGATAAGACAGACCTAGAACACACAAGGAGGGCTTCTGTCTTATTGGTATTTAACTTAAAAAAATGATTAGTCATCCACTATGTTTGGGTCGAAAGCCTGACTGAAAATGCTCGTAAATGTCATTACTTTGTAGATGCGATTCAAGTTGTGCTGCTACTGTTCTTTCAAGTATTTTTGAAATAAAAGGGAGATTAGAAATAGGCCTGTAATTATTTAGATCATTAGGATCAGTCTTTTTAAGAATTGGAGTGATAGAAGCCATTTTTAATGATGAAGGAACAGTAGCAGTTGATAATGAGGAACACACAATAGCTGTAATAATAGAAGAGACTGAATGGATACAGGACTAAACTAGAACAGTAGGTAAGGGATCAAGTGAACAGGTGGAAGTCTTAGACTTAATGATCTGCTTAGTGTATCAATAAACAAGGTAAAGGATTGAGTTTTAGATAAGACAGACCTAACCCACAAGGAGGGCTTCTGTTTTATTGGTATTTAACTTAAAAAAATTATTAGTCATCCAAATATTAATGTCCTGCAAACATTTAGTAAGGTCAGGAGGGGGATGAGAAACATTAGGTCTTGTAGAAATATACACTTGTGTGTCATCAGCGTAAAAATGGAAATCAATACCATAGGAACGAAAAATACGACCAAGAGGTAGTATATAAATTATGAATAAAAGCGGACCCAGCACCGACCCCTGTGGAACGCCATGAGTAACTGAGACAGGATCTGAACGTGTATTCTTAATCTGCACAAACTGTTTTCTATCTCTTAAATAAGATGAAAACCAAAGAAGCAGCAGACCAACAAATATGGTTATGTCCATTTTGATAATCACTAGACATTAAAACAGAATTAAGTAATTCATAATGTATACTTTCAATCTTAGAGTTTAAAAAAATAGAATAAGACACACATTGAGTGGGAGAAAGTGAAACAGTATCTTGAGGTTTCAACAGTTTGTTAACAGTACTGAACAAAGTCCTTGTATTAGACTGTCCATTAGCTATACTATTTGCATAAAACTATGATTTTGCTCTTTCCAATGTATCCTTGTAGGAAACCAGACCTTGTGATCCGAAATAGGAAATTCAGTTGAAGTAAGGTTATGAGGTATAACACCAGAACAGCATACAAGATCTAAAATATGTCCCTTATTATGTGTTGGAAAGTTAACATACTGCAAAAGGTCAGCACTGTCCAGAACCAATTTAAAATAATTATATTGAGTGCTAGCAGTATTATCGAAATGAATATTAAAATCTCCCATCAACATGATATTCGGAGACAGGGTACACAGATGTGTTAAAATAGTAGAAATTTCACTAAAAAAAGTATTCATAGCAGATGCCTTTGGTGGTCTATAAATCACAACAAGAATAGTGGGAATCGGACCTTTAAGTTGTACAGCCAGAATTTCAAAAGCTGATGGCTCTGATATCGAAATCGGACAGACTTTATATCTGTGACGATAAATAAGTGCAAGACCACCTCCCTTACCAGAACAACAAGGTTTACATACGTATTCATATCCTGATGGTACCGTTTGATTTAAATGAAAATAGTCATTAGGCTTCTGCCATGTCTCAGTCACACACATAAAATCAATATTTTGGTCTTCAATGAGTTCATGAATGAGAGACATCTTATTGTTGAGTGATCGAACATTAAAAAGTGCAAAACGAAGTGCAGGATGCATGTAATCTGACCTGGGCAACGGAGTAAGCACTTCATGATCAACAGACCTCCCAGCGTTTTTAGGCAGTCTTGGGTTAGTAGACCTAAAGGACCGAATTTGTCCACTGCAATCAGGATTAACAGAAGTGATTCGGATATTCCGACGAGACCCACGATTAATGTATTTCGGCCGGCGTATGAGATCCGGGTGTTTGAGCAAAAACAGCGGAGGTTTAGTTACGAATCTAAGTTTGTACAAGTCTGCCGCCGAGTACATCAATCGAGGAGCCGCGCTGATCACAGCGGAAGAAAGAACGATCCACAGCAGCAGCTTGAGCAACCACATGGTGAAATCCTGTAGTAGTACTAGGACAGGCAAACGCGTGGAGCCAAAATCATCAGTGAAGTCGGGCTACAAACGCCAATCCTCACTGCAAGGTCAGGATGCCAAACAGCAGTCGCAGAATTCCAAACAGCAGTCGCAAAAGTCAAAGGTCCAGGTTACATCCAGTTCAGTGGTGCCGTGCAGCAGAGGCTAGATAAATTTCCCAGCTTAAAATATCCAAATATTAAAAGAGAGTAAAACAAAAGAGTAGAGGCAGCAAAACGCGCCAGCGTTCACTCAACCGGAAGTTGATGTTAAATCATTAAGATAGAAAAGCAGCTCCCCTTCCAGCCCTCAGGAGGGGACAGAGAGTATATCTGAGAATCAAAAATACATGGAAACCAGCTGTGGTTGTCAGTATCAGAGATGAGCCCCGCTCATACGATGTAATCACATCATCGGGCACAATCTACCGCAGAAACAGGCGCCACCTCAGACCTGACAGGTCAGTTATACATGATACACAACCCAGTTGCCCCATGTACAGTGATGATGACCTGTGTGACAATGCAGCTCCTGAGCCTGTTCAAACTGAGTTGCCCCAACATGTGGAAGGAAATACTGTCCCAGGTTCTCAACACACAAGAGCTGGACATACCATCAGACAACCTGCACGTTTCAAAGATTATGATCTTTCTTAAGTATTAAGAAATGTTTTTAAGTTTTTAAGAAAGTATTAAGTGTTTATAGCATACTGCCTTTGTTTCAGATTTGAGTTATATATTGTTCAAAGTTTAAGAAGGGGGATGTAGTATATGCAGTGAATGGTTTAGCCCAGGACACCCCCACACAGTTTGTGTAGTGGTTACGCCCGCAAATGTACTGCGCATGTGTCCTCTGTACCTGGGTGAGTTGAGCTGATACGACAAGTAAAAAAGAAGTCCATGTGCAAACTCTGTTGTGCATGTATTATTGTTAACAGCGAGTTGAACAAAAGATACAACAAAGGGCTTAAGGCTCGCCGATATTCCAGACCTCAGCTGCACAGCACATTCGTTGCAGCTGGTGGTGAATGATGGTTTGGCCAGCCAAAGAGCTGTTATAGATGTGATTGCCATGCTAAAGAAATGTGTCACTCACTTCCAACATTCCATTTTGGCCAAGCAGTGTCTGAGAAACTTCCAGAGGGACCTTGGCCTACCAGAGCACAACTTAATCCAGGCAGTCCCAACAAGGTGGAACTCAACACTTCACATGCTGCAAAGGGCATTGGAACAAAAGCGTGCTCTTAACATCTACTCTGGGAAACATGGCAGTTTTACATGTGCAGCTTCTCACCAGCGAGACAGTGTCCAATTTGGTTGAAACCCTCATCTCCATTAAGAAAGTGACACTAGAGGTGAGCTACAGTAATTCATCTGTGTCCAGCATCACTCCCTGTGTGACAGTGCTCAAGATGCTACTTGAAGATGAAGGGCCATCAACACAGAGCATCAGAACGCTCAGGGAAGTAATGGGGAGACCCTAATCAAATGATTCTTCAAACTTGAAGCCTCAAAAACTGTGTTTCTGGCATGTCTTTTGGATCCACGTTATAAGAGTCTTGCATTCTGCTATGCCTCTACACTAAACAAGGCCAAAGAATGCCTTAAAGAAGAGGTAGAAGGTGCTCTACAAGAGCAGGCTGAAACAGAGAGAGCCAATCAAGAGCAGCAGGCTGATGGAGAGGAGCCCTCTGCACAAGACCAGGCCCCTAAAAGTGAAAGGAGATAAAAGACACCCTGCCATAGCCAAATAGACAAGATCTTCAGTTCTCTTCTTGACCCCCACACTGGTGATCTGTTGGCCAAGGACAGCATTGAGGATGAGTTACATCAGTACCTCCAGGAGCCAGTGACTGACATGCTGATCCACTTCAGTGTTGGAGACAGAATGCTACTTTCCAAAGAAGCAAGAAAATGTCTTTGCTGACCACTCATCAGTAGGTTTGGGTATCGAAAACCGGTTCCATTTTTGAACTGGTTCCAAATTTCCAAGAACTGGGTATTCGATAAGATGTGTACATTTCGATTCTGCTTAACAATTCCTGCGTTCGCATTTTAATGCGATTTAAAATGATTTAAGTGCAGGAACGGAAAGAACTTTCACCCTGTTTGTGTGCAGCGCAGATGTCTGAAGCGTAGCGTGAGCACAGAGAACAGAGACCAGTGGTCTCGGTGCAGATTCCCGGTTTGTGTCCGTTCTTGAACCATTCCGTGCATTTCCACTGCAGAAAAGGTTGTTCCAGGCTGGAACTGACTTCTCTTTCACCTTTATCAACCAGTATGCAGAAAACTACGTCAGTATATCATCATAAAGAGCCATTTTTGTCTTAAGTGAATGTAAACAGATGAGAAAGAAAACGCACATGTACAGTATTTTTAGATCTGCGTGCGTTCGGTGTTAAAGAGAATAAACACGCTGCCTGTCATTAATGTTATCAAAGAACAAAAGAAAATCAGTCACTGATCTTGACTGAATATCGTTAATAACTTTAATTAATTATTTTAGTTAATAGCTGCAACAGAATGCTTTATAAGAAAACACAGAATAAATGTTTGACATCTATATGTTTTATTTTGTTTTTTAATTGAATTTTGTATTTAATTTTTTTGGAATCAAAACTAGGAATCAATAAGAATCATATAGTGGAATCAGAATCAATAAATTGTATAAATTCAATATAAATATAAATATAATATAATAATATAAATTCAATACAATATAAATTCAAACGATACCCAACCCTACTCATCAGTCCCTAGTGAATGTGTCTTCAGTGAAGTGTCTGCTATTTATGAAATGAGATGAAGCAAGCTCACTGGAGAGCATGCCGAGCAGCTCTGCTTCCTGCACCACAAACTGGTGCTGCTGGATTGGGACCACTAATTGTTACCCATTTTATTAGCTTATTAAGGGAGCTACATATTACATGTATTTTCTATTATTTGTTCATTTGTTGCTTGTTATTGTTTACTTCTTTATTTTCTATTATTTGTTCATTTGTTGCTTGTTATTGTTTACTTCTTTATTTTCTATTATTTGTTCATTTGTTGCTTGTTATTGTTTACTTCTTTATTTTCTATTATTTGTTCATTTGTTGCTTGTTATTGTTTACTTCTTTAAGTTTTTCAAAAAGTTTACAGAATGCAGCTGGGTGCTCCCTGCACTTTTTATGTTATTATTATTATTATTATTATTATTATTAACAGTTCTCAGAATTAAAGATATGTTTAAACGCATTTAAAGAAATTTTTTGTCAGAGCCCTTGTTATTCTTAATTTTGACATTAATTTCATTTTTACACCAAACATATATTTTGGTTATTGTTAATTATATTATATTGTTATATACTGGTTATCAGTCTACTTGATCTGTAATAATTGGTATCGCATCAGCCCTGAAAAACACATATCGGTTGACTCCTACTTCAGAGTGCCACAAAACTAACACTGGCATACTTATAACTAGAAAATACGCTATTTAAACCATACTTGTACACTTCTTAGACAACACACACAATTTTACACATATTAAACCAATAAATACAAATATTTACTTACCTAATTTGAAGATTGAGAACATTTCCAAACTTTGTGGAGAAGCTCACCAAGATGGCTGATGAACGTCTTCTGTCTGCAACAGTCTTCACGAGTTCTTGCGAAAAGTGATGTTGGGAATGTGATATTGTTATTAAAATGATTCAACGAAAAAATGATTTTTTTTTTTAGTTGAGGGGGCAAATACAATCCGTGTATCATTTGTTCATTATTTGATTTAATATTGAAAGAAGATAAAATGAGAAAACGGTTCCTTTTTTTAAATTTTTTAACTTTTCATAAAAAAAACAATCATTTATTTTGATTTTTTGTTTTTCGTTCAGGGGTGGAATAATGAATAAACAACTTGAATATTCAATTTCTACATTTGGACGAGAATTAACCCCCCCTTTCTGCTGACTGGCATCATCAGTTCTTCCTGACTGAAGTACAAAGCCTTCTCTGCATAAATAGTTTAGCATCCAAATGTTACATTGCAAATATGGAAACTTTGGACTGAATGAGAGATGCACGAGCCAAACATGGTGCAGTTTCAGTTTCGATTAAAATAAAATCGTTTAGGCTCGGCATTTAACATAAATGTTGTTTGTAATGAATGGCACTATTTTTATATAGGCTAGTATATATATTTTCTCTGAATAGCATTCATTTAAGGATTTTCCATGGAGTTTTTTTGTATGTCCATTTTTGGGTTTTGTTTCATCCTCATTGTTTTCATGTCTCTTATTCTGTCATAGTCATAGTTCCTGTCTAGTCATGTGGTTCCCTTGCCCTCATGTGATCCTGCTATTGGCAGAGAATAGGCTTGTTCGAGATGAACTACACAAGCCTGCCACCGGCTGGTGAGAGTAATCGCTTGCAGTCGGGGCGGAATTAAAAGAAGAGACGTCAAGTCAGACACTTTCTGCTCCTGGTAGTGATGCTCACATGGTGTTTGCATACTCTATCACGGATGAAGTGGATTAAATGCAATATTTGTCAAATACAGGCTACTAAATACTGATAAAGTGTGGGTATATATGCTTTTATCAGTGTTTTTGATAAAAATGACTCAAGATAATAGTGCGACTACACTAAAAAAGCTTTTATTGTTATATCTATCTAAAGACCAAAAGAAGCAAACAAGTGGCCGTGTCATGCTGTGTCATGTTCACTTTAGCCTCTAGCTAGTTTTCACCCCATTAAACATCAGTCTATCCTGTGTAAGATCTTTTGTTGCTCAGTGAACAGCAGCACATCCTCTCCTCTCAGTCTCAGCATGCACCGCCTCCACCCTCTTTCTGATTGGCTCACCAGAGTCTGTCCAGCACCCAAGAAGAACATTCCATTTAAATTCACATTATAGCACATCACAAGCATTTTACCCTCATTCAACATTTTAACATACACTTATATTCATTATGTCACATTTCATTAACTACAAATTCTCAACACTACATATCAATTTGACGGTCCAAATCCCTTCTAGCATGGGTTTTCAAGCTGAGCCCAAGTTATGTAACATTAAAGATAACAACATAAAATGATTGGTTCAGGACTTGGACTCAACTTGGACCTAGCACTTCTGGACATTTTAGATATCTCTCTTATTTGTAGTGAACATCATATTCTACTGAATTCCAGACCACTGTTTAATGGTGTAGCCTCTCTCTGACTGCAAGAGAAAGGTATTTTATATTTTGATTCGATCTTGGTGGACTATCATAAACAATGGCCAGCACAATCTGTCTGCTAAACACCTTAGAGAGCAAGAAGACCACTGTACCAGGCCTGTAGTAGGAGGCAATAACAGACAAAACAACAATAAAAGAACAGTCCGTGTATGTTTTGATTGTTTGTTTTTCAATTTGAAATTAAATAAGTGGAAACAAGAAAACAATTCCTTTATTCGCTGAAAAAAAAACATTAAAACAACAACAACAACAAAAGTGAGATTTCATTTTTTCATTTTGCACTTTTTAATAGAATTTTTGGTTGACCAATCTGTGCAAAGTGCTGTCTCATGACCGTCCACATGTGGAAAATTAATTTTGAAGTTGTTTTTCCGTTTTCTACCTTTGAACAAAAAGAAAAAAAAAATCTAATAAAGGAGCTGTTTTCTCATTTCTGCTTATTTCATTTCAAATTGAAAAACAAACTATCAAAAAGTCTCCTTGCAGTGGAGGACATAACATTTAGAAGTATGAAGCAGCAACAGATACAAACCTGTTTTGAGTCTCCATCCTGTAAGGATAGCTGGGACATTTAACAGCTTCCCTGTTCTGAGTTTCCAGCCTCTGTGAAAGGAGACATTAACAGACACACTATGTTCTAAACAGGGCTGGGAAACTTGGCCCAAATCATTACCAAAAAATCATTATATCATAATAGCATTATAGATATTCAGTCATATCATAAAATGTCAATATTTTTCACAGTATTTGTTTACCATTAATGGGGAAGGAAATGCTTTCCACATGTTTGTTAGGCCTCACGAATGAATGTAAGATTGTCTGTTCATAATGAAACTTTACAGAGTAACCTACCTTTTAATTTAGGGTCCCATGAAATCTATTTTATCCATGCATTTTTTTTTAAACCCAAATTTTATTCTGGTGGTTTGTAGTGAAGATCTTTGTGTTTCAGTGTTTATTTGATGGTAGTTTTTCTCAAATGAAAAGGTGTAAAGCTGCTGAAGTGACTCTCAGAGCAGCTCTGGAGATGAAGTTCATGTGAACTATCCATATACTGTACATCGAGATGGTGAGCGTTAACGTGCCTTTGAGATTGTGTAGCAGACGTAACCACGTCATTGATTCACACAGAGACACGCAGAACATGCAGACTTGTTAGCGACATGCACTGACTGGCTCCTCACCTGTATAGCTGTGGTTTCTCGATGTGTCCCTCAGAGTTCTGTTCTCGGTCCACTGCTCTTTATTTCCTATGGTGCGAACACGTGCTTATTCATATTATTCACTGGCATAGACTCACTTTAAGCGCTTTCACACTCTACTATTTTAGTTCCAACCCCCTGTCCTCACTAGATCCTCATTTGCCTGTATTAAACACTCTATCACGTCAATAAAAAAGACTTTAATTAGTTATGAATCAACATTTATTAGTTATAATAACTGTATGTACACCAATGGTACAACACATAAGGATATGCATGAATTCACTTTTATTTCACAGCTAAGAAACAGGAAATCATTTATTTTACCACTTTCCTTTTGACTATAGTTTCTTCTCCCTTTACATAAAATAATCACATCACAAAAAGGGTGAGAGAAAAGAACATATGGGTTTACGTATAAGACCAATGTAAGAAATGCAAACCATCTACTAATGATGGTTCCAGATGTACTCAATTAAGTCAGAATAATAAACCTGGGTTATTCTAGAAAAATAATCACAATTGCCTGTAAATTTTTGTGTGTGTCTGTGTGCATGTATAAAATACATCAGAAACACTGAAAAGAAACATTGGGAAGTCAAGTGCAAGACAGACAGCAAGAAACTGAGAAATGTTTTACAGAGACTGTGGATGTGGCTCAACACAGACTTAATACAGTGTGGTTATATCATCAAGTATATTCAAATTCAGCATATCTTATCATAACTTTAGGATGTTACATATTTTTGATGTAAATATAACACAAAAGCATATACAAGACAACACGTTCTTACATGTTCTCATGATCAAATTAAGACAACATGTTTATTGTATAACATCTTCAAATATATAGCTTCAATATTTGGAGATGCTATATATAATATACAAATATCTTCTTTTTTGAGTCTGATGTTAGATTACATAGAAATTTAGGGACACATTCCAAACATAGATCATATAGAATAATTGATATGAAATTGCTGAGAGAGCTAGTCTGAATTAAACTGAAGCAAAGTACTACCTTTCTATTTCACTATAGAATTTTACCTTATGCAGCTCAGAGAGGGTATAGTTTCTATAGGATTACAAAAACACTTCATTAAAACTGTCACATCAATTAAACACTATCTCAACTAACCTACAATCAGTGGCTTCGCTAGGTTTTCTGGGCCCGCTGTACAGCACATTTCATTGGGTCAATATCCCTCGCCAGGACTCGTGGACTGTGGTCCCGTCAGTGGAGGGTGGATTGGGGGGAGAGGACCCTGAGGGGCCACACAATAGCTCAGGGCTCTGTGCTCAGGCCCGCTCTTCTCCCACTAGCGACGCCCCTGCCTTCAATATATACACAAAGTGCAAGGAGGCACTTTAAAATTCATGCTTTTTAAGAAACTGGTGCAAAAACACTAAATGTCCACGCATCTAACAGATAGACAAAATGCAAGAGTGGCTCAACGCTCAATGACCAAACAATCTCAGAAGTCTCAAACGTCTGCCTTTTGATGGGCAACACTCACAACATCTAAAATTCACATTATGATTCCACACACTATACAATGTGGCAACATGAACTTGTGCTCATATGGCATTTATTCTCTTGGCAAGGGTTAGAACACTAGAACATCAAAGAGCTGTTTAGTACGCAAAGCATCATAGCAAGATGTCTTAAATTAATTAGACATACTAGGGGTAGAGTTCTATTGGTATCTTTGTTTAGCTTTGTCAGACAGAGGGTAGTGTTTAAAAGAATCCAAATACACAATTTAAAAAAAAAACTATATTTTTAGAATCTTGTGATCAAAGATCACACACAGGGAAGAAGTGTGTTCGTCTGGATTTCTGAATCTCTGATTGGCATAGTGAGGTATGTGGAATGTGCATGTTGATTGGTCATTCTGACAGGAAGTGATTGGTCAGTCTGACAGGAAGTGATGGAAAGTTGGGCCTATGTGTGTTTTGCAGCATTACGGGGCTAAGAAACAGTCGTTTGCAATATGAGGGCTAGATGCTGTCAGAGATGAATACGAGGATAGTACATCCAGAGGTAGCGTTTTGGCTCAGCTCAGTTACAAAATCATCCTCTTTATGACGATTTAACTCATCCATTGTAATACTACTTGGCTTCGTAGTTAATTTAGATGAGATTTTCCAAAGCTCAAAAACTGATTAAAAATAGTTACAATAGCCTTGGCGATGTCTCTCTGAGGTAAGAACTTCAGCTCATTTAAAATAGATGTTGAAAAAAAAAAAGATGTCTGCAGTGAAAGAAATGAAGCCATTAGGTATTTAAATCTACTTGGATTATAAAAACAGGTAAACAGTAAACAGTCCAGCAGGCTAACTGGGCCTTAGCATTAGCAATGTTTTTGTTTTCCCTGACAAAATTTTTCCTGGAAAAAAAATGAGAATATATTTTATATGCCTGAGTATATCTCTGTATCTCACCAGTGGAAGGAAAAAACTTTAGAGCAACTGTAGAATACAAATTGAATATATACTGTATGTGGACAAAGGCAGTGATATACTTTAGACGGGTCGTGCGCTCTCAGCATACTGGACATATTAATAATCAGAATGGAGTCGTTAATAATGCCAGTCCAGGTTTAGCACACACCACACCAAATCATAAAAATAGGCATGCTATTTGAAAAGATGCTTCTGTTATCTCAAAGGTTGATGATTTTTAACACTGAAGCCATCAGCTGTATGTTCACTGTATGTTTTGGTTGTACAACATAAATAGACAATTTGTGCCTTATCGTGAATTAAACGTAAGGCATGCATTGCATATTTCAGTACATCTGGATGACGCAAATGGCTCTTGTAAGACATGAAATGGTAAATATAATGGCCTGAATGGTTTTTTGTGCTATTGTGCCACTGATTCACCAACATACATACGAGAAACATCCTACTATCCATTTCCTTGACAGAAAACCCCCCACTCCTGTGAGCGATGTGATAAAAGCAGCTCCAGGGGAGGAGGCTCTCCAAATAAACGCGACTTGTGCTTTTCCTTCCATCTGTGTGCGGTCACCTCCGTCCCTACTTTTGTATCCTAGCAACACCATATTAGCCTTTTGAGAAGCGGCTGTAAGATTTGTTCGGACCGAGAGGTGCTACGGTGTCGTGCAAGGTAGTTCAGCATGAAGCCAAAGGAACTAGAGGCAGACGAGCAGGTTTCCATCATATAAAGAGCAGTGGGCAATGGCTCTGCAAGAAGCTTTGCTATCTGTCTGTTCTCCCTCTGAACAATTCACCTTTTCCACCCTTTTTCAAAATATGTACGTTTGGAAATGTATGTATATATGTATATTAGCATCGCAAATAATTTATGTAACTGCCTCAATAACATTATGTCAGCTGCATGTGTGAGCTTTTGGCCTCACATTCTTGTGTTACATGAGACAATATAATATTGTTAAACATGTTAGAAAAGAATAGAAACCATACAAATAAACTACAAAACCCATTTGTTCTATGTGCATGAATACAGGTTGTTTTTCTCTCTCTTTTGGGGTGCTGGGGTCTGTGTGCTTGCATTAATCGTTTTTCCAAGGTTCTTCCTCAACGAGCGTGTACTCTGCAGTTGAGCCGTTTGTGGCTGCCAAGGTTACCTGAAAGAGTTATCGACAGATTTGAGTGCATATCCATGTGAATGTTCAACAGTAAATGTAAGATCTCTCCGGAGCTTTGGAGCAAAGAATTCTGAGACTTTTAGCAAATGTACGCTCCTTTCAGCAAACAAATGCAACCAAAAAGATATTTTGAATGTAAAATGTAAAAATCAGACAGATGGCTGTTTTTACCTTTCAGTTCTGAAAGTGATCCCGATAGCGGAACAATATTGTATTGCTCCTTTGTGTTGTTACCATCGTTGTCGTGATGTATGGACCGATAGTAATGTTTCTGGGTCAAAGCTTCGACTCGGTTTCAAGTGAGAATACCATCTCAAAAGCAGTGCCAAAGACATCAATATTTTAACAATTCAGAAAAGATCAATCACTGTTACACAAAGTGAGATTTCGCTCTGAAGATAATGGTCAAGATCATGATTTTTCGGTAGTACTGTACAGCACACCATGTGTTTTGTATATTAAAGGGTTAGTTCACCCAAAAATTGTCATTAATTACTCACCCTCATATCGTTTCAAACCCGTAGATCCTCCATTCATCTTCGGAACACAAATTAAGATATTTTTGATGAAACTGAGAGCTTTCTGACCCTCCATAGACAGCAAGGGTCCTACCACGATCAAGGCACAGAAATGTAGTAAGGGCATCGTTAAAATGGTCCATCAGTGATTCAACTGTAATTTTACGAAGCTACGAGAATACTTTTTGTGCGCAAAAAAACCCAAACAAAAATAATGACTTTTTTTAACAATTCTTCTCCACCGTAGCACCATTTTGGAGAGTATCATGATGCATGCACGTGCTTTTCCCGCACGTAAACAATGCCTGCGCGTGGTGCTGCTGACGTTGAACATGCCACACGTATGTGTTGTTTACGTTCAGAGCAAAGCACGCGCATGCGTCGTGATACTCTCCAAAATGGTGCTACGGTGACATGGAGGAGAAAAATTGTTGAATAAAATCATTATTTTTGTTTTCTTTGCACACAAAAAGTATTCTCGTAGCTTTGTAAAATTACGGTTGAACCACTGATGGACCATTTTAACGATGCCCTTACTACATTTCTATGCCTTGATCGTGGTAAGACCCCTGCGTTTTTGGGTAAACTCTCATCTTCTTTATGCACCAAGAGCTTGTAACACTTCAAAGAGAAAGAAAAAATTATATGACCCCTTTAACACTGTGTGTTGTTTGCTTTTGTGATCTGAAGGAGAGTTTGGACCTGGAAAAGACATATGACTTCAGGCTTAACAGCACGATTATCTTAGAGTTGTTATGGTTATAGGTATCATTACAAGTATCATTCTTGATGTTGTTGTTTGTACTGCCAGTGCTGATGTCATAATGAATGCTTGTGATCAGTGTCTACTTCAGCTAAAGATGCCAGCCGGGTCTCCTCTCTGTGCCCCACTCCTCTGAACCTTCTGCTTTTGGACTCTTTTTTAGATTAAAATCAACTCTATTTCGTTTAGGAAATATATATATATATATATATATATATATATGCAGTTGTTTAATTTTTACTATAAAACACTGCATAGTGATGAATACTTTTGTTTCTGTCATTTAGAATTCTATGCTCCAAGATACATATTGTACACCTTGACACTAAAGCCATTTGTCCATTCACCTGTATATATATATGTAGAATATTCAGTGACAAATACACAAACTGCTCTATGACATCAACAAACCATAGTCTTTTCCCATTAAAAAATAAATATAAATAACAAGGTACAACAATAGTACAAGCATTTATGAGTGGTTACTTTGCAAGGCTTCTACAATGGATTGCATTTTTGATAAACTGGGTTAGTTTTTTGTTAAGTTATTGTTTGTTTCCAAAGCATGCAAGCACAACAGACAGCAGAAAATATGAGCAGGCTTTCTGTCTATTATACACCAAACAAACAAACAAACAAAACGTGAAGATGAAGATGTGTCTACTCAAGAGGACTGGTCTACTCTTTCATTCTTAATTCCCCTAAAAGTTTGTTTAGTCTCAGGCAAGGCTTAATTGCTGATGTTCTTAAAATTGATTATCAGCAAATTTATGTGAACTTTAGGCTTAACTTAATAATCACTTAAACTCAGTCACTCAATAAAGCCTCTGTATCATAAATACATCAGAGCTGAATAAAGCCTGTTCCCTGTCGATACTACACTCGTACTGCGTCTGCTAAGACGCTATGGGAAAAAGCCTTTTTTCTCCTGAAAAAGCCTTTTTTCAATCATGCAGTGAAACTGCACGGCCATTTGGTTTGTGCAGTGTAGAAAAAACGAACCAGCGGAGCTGCACGAGCCTATGGAGACAAAGCCCGCCAGAATGGGCGGAGCCATCTGGTTATATAAGCGGGCGTTCGCCACAGGATTCTCAGATTTCTTCTCCTTCAGCGACGACTACTCTCTACGCTGATCCGAAGCCTGCTCGCCGTTGACACGCCTTCGCAGCTGGAACTGGGACCTCTCAGCTCGGCTGACCTGCTTCTCCGCCGCCTCAGTGACACAGCAGTTCCGGTCCATTCCCCCTGCCGCCATCCGGCGATTCTGAAAGAGCTTATTTCTAGCAGGTAAGCCCTAAAAGAGCAAATTCTAGCGACGTTGTTGCAAATGTCGCGCTGCGAGTGTGGCTCGTGCAGGGAAACTTGCATGATGCAGAACAGCAATGAGTACGTCATCTGTCTGGGCAGATTCTAAAAGAGCTTTTGGGATGCTCGTAGCTGAAGGATCAGCTACTAAAAGAACTTGGCATGGTTGCAAATGCCGCACCGTTACTGCGGTTCGTGCGGGTCTCCCCTGCACGCTGATGACGGCCACACGGAGTGCGTTTCCTGCTTGGGGAAATCCCACGCGGAAGCTGCGCTCACGGGAACTGATTGTTCTCACTGCGAGAACTTCAGTCTCTCCTCTCTTCGCTCGTGGATTGATTTCTTTTCAGAGAGTGACTCCGCCCCTCACGCCCAGGGACCTGTGAGGAAAAAACAACGGGGCAGAGGACTTGAGCGTCCGGCTGCAAGCAAGCTCTCGTCAGCCCAGATCCCGCGTGCCTCGCCCTCGCCCCAGAGAGAGAGTTCTCCCGTCCTCTTCTCCCAGTCTGCCCAACGTCCCTCTGCCTGCGCGAGCAATCTGGTCTCATTTGGGGGAAGTGTGGACGAGCTGCCTGATGACAGCATGTCAGTGACAGCCTCGGATGCAGAGGAGATGTTGGGCTCGGTGACCGACCCCACCCCCTTGCCATCGTCCACGCCCAGCGCCGCCAAAGACGGGATAGATGTCAAGCTTTTCCGTATCCTCTCGAAAGCGGTCGAAGAGCTGGGTTTAGAATGGTCTCCACCAGAGGAACCCTCTCGCAGCCGTCTGGATGAATGGTTCCTGCCGGGGCGCCATCAGGCCCCTCTCCATTCTTCCCGGAGGTCCACGACAAGCTCACCAGATCATGGCGCGCTCCCTACTCCGCCCACCTCCGTACTTCTGCTTCATCCGCCCTCACTTCTATCGATGGTGCTGAAGAGAAGGGGTACGACAAGCTGCCTCCCCTGGATGAGTCAGTGGCCGCGCACCTCTGCCCGCCCACGGCTATCGGCTGGAGAGCAAAGGCCACTCATCCATCCAAGCCTTGTAGGACCACTTCAGCTCTCGCTGGACGCGCCTACACTTCAGCTGGACAGCCGGCTTTGGCGCTTCATTCAATGGCAGTCCTCCAGGTCTTTCAGGCAAAGATCCTCGCATCCTCAGATGAGTCTGGCCTGGACCCCGCAACCCTCAGGGAGCTGAGGAGCGCAACCGACCTGGCTCTGCGCACCACCAAGACCACCGCTCAGGCGAATGGGAGGTCGATGGCCAGCCTTGTGGTGCTCGAGCGCCATTTATGGCTGACGCTAACGGAGATCAAGGACGCGGAAAAGGTCCCCTTCCTTGACGCTCCGGTCTCCCCCAAGGGTCTCTTCGGACCGGCAGTCGAAGGATTCGCCGAGCGCTTCACAGAGGCACAGAATTCATCCCAAGCTATGCGACATTTCATGCCAAAGCGCACCTGCTCCGCTGCTACCTCTAGTCACCCTAAGTCTACGTTGACTCAGCAGCCCGCGAAACCAGCACCTGCCGCCCCCGCCGTTCAGCCTGCTAAGGCTCATCAGACGCGAGGGCGCTCCCGCTTGGCCAGACGCTACCCCCTTCCTAAGCGCCAGGGACCCCGACCCAAGATACCGTTGGACCCGGTGCCTCAGGCGTCTTCCTGATCTGCGGGACAGGAAGAGGATGGGGCCAAGTCTTGCTTCGACCAGACCGCCTCCCAAGCAGCCTCTCTTAGACCTCCTAGCACCCCGGTTCAACTGCCCCCATGCGGCCAGTCATTCGAGTTAATCCAACCCCTCGCCACGCGGTCCGAGGCCTGGCAGGCCATCCCTGAGTGTTGAGATGGATCATGGGGATAATAAAACGAGGATATTCACTCCAATTTGCTCGAAGACTCATGCGCTTCAGCGGCGAGGTCCCCACCTTAGTGCAAAGCAAGGAAGCTCACGTCCTGCGCTCAGAGGTCATGAATCTGCTGGAAAAAGGAGCTGTAGAAACGGTTCCTCCAGCTCAGAGCGAGTCGGGCTTCTACAGCCGTTACTTCCTCATCCCCAAAAAGTCACGCCCTCATGAAAAGGTCGTTCAGGATGACTACGCTGAAACAGATCCTTGTGCAAATTCGCTCAGGGGACTGGTTCTTTTCTCTGGACCTGAAGGATGCATACTTTCACATCCAGATAGCCCCCCTATATATATATATACTGTAGCTACCATGTATGTACATACACACATACATGTTTGTGCATATACATATATGCAAACATGCAAAAGATATCAGAAAAGAGACATGTAGAGCATGCGGGGATGTGTTATGTAGATGTCTCTACGTCCATAAGCGTGACTTGTACCTTGCAATCATCTAATAAGACTGAATTTTGAGCAGCATAGACGCACTGGTTGGAGTTGTTTTCATGATGGTTTTTGAGGTCATCATAGTAGGACTGGGTCTTGGTCATCATCTCTATATCATCAGACTTCCCATGTTGGGCGTCCAGAGCATCCATGAAAACAAAATGCCATCGAATCATTTCTGAAGACAGTCAGAACCTTCAGAGGTACATTCATATAATTAATTCATTCATATATTCATTTGTATAATTCCCTTAGCACTCTTTTAAAACCTCCCAGCTTTTCCGCCCTGTTTTCACTCAAAATGAAACTACTCTGCATGTTGTGCGCACGTGAGACTGTTACTGAAAACTGTGCTTTATGCTGGACAGTATTTATTTATTGCGATTTGTTCAAATCGCGGTAATCTAATACGGTTTTAATGATAATTAAAATATGAAACAGTAATACTAACCGTGGGGAATTTTATCATGATTTATCATCAAACCGGTAATCGTTACATCCCTAGTCCAGAACAACGTAAAGTGAAAAGAACAGCCTACTGCTTAAAAAGGACAAAGATGTTCTGAATTTTGCCTAAAAAAAGTTACTGAACACCTAGGCCTCATTTCTCCAGTACACCTTAAAATGTAGTATAAGAGTCTTGCCTTTTTGAAATACAAGATATTTGGTACATCCATTTTGGAAGAACAGTTGTAAAATTAAACTAAAACTGAAACAGACCATCAAACTGTAGTTTGCATTGTTGCATTCAAAATATACATTATGTCATTATGGAAATGATTACTTGATTATGATTATTTACATGTGTTTTATTTGATTTGATTTTTTGTTAAATATAAGCAAACAGCAAAAAGCACAGATCATTATGGCACTGTCAGCACCATATCTAGTATCTAAGTCAAATGTTCCGGTCACGAATATAACCATGGTTACCTAAATTAGGGGACGAGACGCTGTGGTAGTAACTCGCATTTAAAGAACTCCACCCAGGAGTGACTACGTCTAACGCCGTACAGAATCACAACAGTTAACTGACAGATGCTGCTTTAAGCTCCTCTCCACAGCCCAGAGCCGTTTTAAGTAGAATAAGCCTGGGTAATCACAAGACAGGGCAACTCTTGTAACTTATAAGACACTGGATCACTGAAACTAGCCCAAGAGACATTCTTAACTTAGAGATAGTCAGACCATTGACACGGCCCATTGAGGGGCCACAAGTCCAACCTCCACTTCTCCAGGAGAAGGTACCAGATTGTCCCTTAACCTTCAAGAGAAGTGGGATTTCCCACAGAATCCATGTTGTGCTGTTTGCAACCAAGAAGAAAGTAGTCTCCAATTAAACACATACAACCGTCTAGAAGAGAAGGCTCTTGCATTTAAAATGTTCTCCGAAATCTCAGACGAAATACCACATTTAATCAAAGCACTTAGTTTAGAGGCCCAACCCAGAGTTTCCACATCTCCAGACAGGAGTGCCACATGCTGCCCAAAACACAAGAAAGCTGATCTGCTCTGATCCGAATCTCCCAAAGAGGAGATTAGACCCAAGAACAATATACGGATCAGCCAAAAATGGAACCAGCAACAGAAGATGCACTGCACACTCCAATCATCACTGTCGGAAGCATGCGTATCAGCAGGAAAACATACACAAAGGTGATTATGGAGACAAACCAAAGGGGGCAACAGGAAGCAAACACATCCACCTCTGCCCTGTCAAACATTTTACCAAATAAGATTCACAGTCTGAGGGTGCAAACTCCATTCTTCTTGAATGAATTTGATGCTATCCTGTGCCTTATGTCCTGCTCCCAGATTACCGCTTTGCCAGGTAATCATTCATTTTCCTCAATTTAATGCAAATGGCCTCCATTTATTTTATTCAGTTACCACTTAAACGCAATCACAAATAACTGCATCTTGTGTTTGTGATAAAGTGACAGACAAGGCTATTTTTGTGATATTTAAGAACATTAAGTCTACATAAGTTGAATCTGCAGCTTGTTACTTTATTTATTGACTAATGTTCACATCCCATACTTGTTTCCTGTGAGTAATGGCCATAACTCAGAGATGGCCACCTTCATGCAGAGTTTAGAGTTCACATGTCCAACACACCTGCCTGGAAGTTTTCAGTGATCTCAAAAACCTTAATTAGCTGCTTCAGGTGTTTAATTAGGGCTGGAGACGAACTCAGCTGAAAAGACTGGACACCCCTGTCATTGCACTTCTATTTACAAGGGTTAATTGTAGAAAATATATTGATATTGAAGTGTTAAATAGATTAAATGAATATATTCTAAAGATACTAAAATCATAGTTAGAATGTTTTTGTGGGGAGCAGTTTAAAAGTGAATCATATTGTGTTTAACATGAACATTTCTGAATGTGACTGTATGTATGACCACTGAATTTACTTGCTTTTACGTGACTTCATGCTTTCTTTTTCAGATTTAAAAAAACATAAAGGAAAAGAGGCAGCAGTCTGATGTAAGCTAGCTTTTTAAAACTTGAAAAGTCTGACAACAGACTCCTGAAACTAATTATTTTAAAGGTTGTAGTAAAGATACTAAAATCATAGTTAGAATGTTTTTGTGGGGAGCAGTTTAAAAGTGAATCATATTGTGTTTAACATGAACATTTCTGAATGTGACTGTATGTATGACCACTGAATTTACTTGCTTTTACGTGACTTCATGCTTTCTTTTTCAGATTTCAAAAAACATAAAGGAAAAGAGGCAGTAGTCTGATGTAAGCTAGCTTTTTAAAACTTGAAAAGTCTGACAACAGACTCCTGAAACTAATTCTTTTAAAGGTTGTAGTGCTTTTGTCATTTTGTCTTTTTTTTTTGTCATTGATTATGTAAAATAAATAAATAACAAAATAAATAAACAAATAGAAAATATGGTAAGTTCAATATTAATATTGTTCAATTCAGTATTACTACATTTCAATATTGATTCAACAACAATGATTTAGAATCAACATCACCGTGTAAGATTGATACAATGACATTGCTTTTTTTGGGGTGGAAAATTAAACATTGTTTCAACATTAATTGAGGTGTTAAGTTGAAGTTAAGTTGCAACATCACTTCAAAACATTCAAAGCAAATAAAGCACGGGCAGATAAAACTCTGAAAACGAGTTGTGATGGCACAAGCATGTCCTTTTGAGGCATCAGTGAACTGACATGGGCTTCAGACAATCATCGCACCTGGAGGGAGAGCCCATAGCTTCAGACCCTATGAAAGGAAACTTTAGGCATCCCACATAAACTTCTGATGATACATTTCCAACTGATATAAGCATGTAGATAAGTTATACACCTATTTAATGTGTCAGCAGTCAAATGTGTATTGTTTTGATAGTGGGCTAGATTTTATTAACTTATTTATTGCTTTATTAAAAAAGAAGAAGCAATAATTGGTGCTATGCCACTGCTGCGGATAGGAACTAATATAGTTGATTATAATTACTTACAAAAAACCAGGAAAATATGCTTAATATATGATTTATGCTCAGCTCCACCTATCTGTAACATTTAGTTGGTGCACAGGACATTAATTAATTAGGTGGATGTTAGTTCATATTATATATTTTTGAAAAGTAGCCCCTTCTGTCTTACCTGACAGTGACGATTTGACCTGGATCTAAATAAATTCCGTTCATCTGGGCAATAAAAATGGCAGCCACAGCCTCATAGAGGGCTGTTCCATCCATGTTAATTGTTGCTCCAACAGGAAGCACAAAACGTGTAACTCTCTTGTCAATACCAAGGTTTTCCTCAAGACACCGGAACGTTACGGGCAGAGTGCCAGCGCTAGAAGAAGAAGAAGAGGAAAACAATTCTTACTCGGATAATAAATTATGCTTGCGGTTATGTTGCAATAATTAGCAATTTGTGACGTTTTGGAGCTAGCCTGAGAGCCAAGTTTTTTGTAAATATACTTATTCATAATAGTAATTTATAAACTTTAAAGGGGTCATGAACTGAGAAACCAAAATTCCCTTGATCTTTTGACATACAGTATAAGAGGTCATTGTAATATAAAAACATCCTGTAAATTTCAGAACTCAAAACTTTCTCGTTAATTTAAAAACAGCTTATATTGAATGCAGTCTGCCTAAACGACAGTTTGTGGAATCTTCAACTCTATGATGTAAAACTGTGCTGCATCTGCAGAAGAAGATCAACGCCTGCTTCTACATCACTGCCTGTCAAGCCCCGCCCACCGATTCGCGCACAACTGTTAGCCAATCACAGCAGTGGGCGTTTACTTCTGAGTGTACAACCCTCCACGCCTATTCAAACAGAGCGTTCTGATGAAGGGGGTCAAAACAGCACAGAAAATAGCCTATTACTTCTAAATGATGATGTTTCTGATGTAAAAATCTTGATAACATTATAAGTGGACCTCAGAGTACAGTACTAAATAAAAAAACAAAGGCAGTTCATGACCTCTTTAGCATTTGTGTGCTCATTAACCATGTATTCAAGCACGCACACACATGCAATGATAAATAGTGCTAGATGATATTTGCCAATACAATTAACAGTATAATTGTTTTTCTGAAGAAAAAAAAAAAGATACTTAAAGAATGTTTCAGCTGTTTTTGTCCATACAATGAAAGTCAAAGGGATTCAAAAGTTTTAGGTTCCATAAAGGAAATAAAAGTGGCATAAAATAAATCCAAATCTTCTGAAGCAACCTCTTCATGTGATGAACACTCCTTATTCAGTATAAATCAAATATGGTGACAGGTCAGTAACACCAAACCAGACTGTTTCTTATATGTCATGATGTCATGACACAAGAACCAATGAGATGTGATGTTACCGATGTATCTGATTTGGGCTGGAGTTGTGCGAATTAGTTTTATGCTACCGTAAGATACCTAAATATAAACTATATAGCAATTACTTCATTGTTTATATTGACACCATAAGTAAACTATCCTATTGCCCAGCATTAAACTGCTAAATGTAGACAGTATTCCAAACAGTTGCTTTGAATGTGTATTGTGAGATGCGTTAGACAAATTAAAAAAAATCCTTCAGGCCATGTAATATTACATTTTAATAACATTTTCAAATGTATGGCTACATAGAATGAGGCAGCCACAGCCTCATAGAGGGCTGTTCCATCCATGTTAATTGTTGCTCCAACAGGAAGCACAAAACGTGTAACTCTCTTGTCAATACCAAGGTTTTCCTCAAGACACCGGAACGTTACGGGCAGAGTGCCAGCGCTAGAAGAAGAAGAAGAGGAAAACAATTCTTACTCGGATAATAAATTATGCTTGCGGTTATGTTGCAATAATTAGCAATTTGTGACGTTTTGGAGCTAGCCTGAGAGCCAAGTTTTTTGTAAATATACTTATTCATAATAGTAATTTATAAACTTTAAAGGGGTCATGAACTGAGAAACCAAAATTCCCTTGATCTTTTGACATACAGTATAAGAGGTCATTGTAATATAAAAACATCCTGTAAATTTCAGAACTCAAAACTTTCTCGTTAATTTAAAAACAGCTTATATTGAATGCAGTCTGCCTAAACGACAGTTTGTGGAATCTTCAACTCTATGATGTAAAACTGTGCTGCATCTGCAGAAGAAGATCAACGCCTGCTTCTACATCACTGCCTGTCAAGCCCCGCCCACCGATTCGCGCACAACTGTTAGCCAATCACAGCAGTGGGCGTTTACTTCTGAGTGTACAACCCTCCACGCCTATTCAAACAGAGCGTTCTGATGAAGGGGGTCAAAACAGCACAGAAAATAGCCTATTACTTCTAAATGATGATGTTTCTGATGTAAAAATCTTGATAACATTATAAGTGGACCTCAGAGTACAGTACTAAATAAAAAAACAAAGGCAGTTCATGACCTCTTTAGCATTTGTGTGCTCATTAACCATGTATTCAAGCACGCACACACATGCAATGATAAATAGTGCTAGATGATATTTGCCAATACAATTAACAGTATAATTGTTTTTCTGAAGAAAAAAAAAAAGATACTTAAAGAATGTTTCAGCTGTTTTTGTCCATACAATGAAAGTCAAAGGGATTCAAAAGTTTTAGGTTCCATAAAGGAAATAAAAGTGGCATAAAATAAATCCAAATCTTCTGAAGCAACCTCTTCATGTGATGAACACTCCTTATTCAGTATAAATCAAATATGGTGACAGGTCAGTAACACCAAACCAGACTGTTTCTTATATGTCATGATGTCATGACACAAGAACCAATGAGATGTGATGTTACCGATGTATCTGATTTGGGCTGGAGTTGTGCGAATTAGTTTTATGCTACCGTAAGATACCTAAATATAAACTATATAGCAATTACTTCATTGTTTATATTGACACCATAAGTAAACTATCCTATTGCCCAGCATTAAACTGCTAAATGTAGACAGTTAGTATTCCAAACAGTTGCTTTGAATGTGTATTGTGAGATGCGTTAGACAAATTTAAAAAAATCCTTCAGGCCATGTATTATTACATTTTAATAACATTTTCAAATGTATGGCTACATAGAATGAATATATCATTCATGCAAAGAACATGTAGTGTCATTTCATACCTAGAGGCTGTGCCCAGAGCCGTGATCCAGGCCTGGAAGATGCCCATGAAGAACGAGAAGGGGTTTTTCCGTACAATTGCAAAGTAGATGCATGGCAGGAATATGGCACCATGGATGATCAGACCAATAATAACCGTCACCATGTACATCCCCAGCTGCCTGCCCACCACCTCCAGATCTTTGATAGAGATGATCTTTCCACAGATCAAGCAGGCGATGCCAAAGGGAGAGTACCTACAGAGTCAGTCCATAATGTGAGTCCATCGGTATAAAACGTATCATTACTGGACTTCGTAATCAGCTAGAGGACATAAAAAGCACAACTGACCACATGATCATGATAACCAGCTTCATCACAATCTCATTGAGTATGTTAAAGAAGTCAATCATGAGCCTAGCTTTCTCTCCCATCTTGCCCATGCAAATACCAAAGGCAATGAAGAATCCAATTATACCTGGAACGTAACGAAAGACAAAGATATCAATCAATATTTCAACGAAAAGTGAAGGAATTATCTATAGATATCTGAGAGTATGGCCGCCCTACCCAGCACGTTCATGCCGCTCTTGAATTGGAGAGATTTCTTGTCTATGAAAATAGGGGGTGGTTTGGTGGCATTGGACAGATAGTCAGTGCTGTTGGTGTCATCGAAATCAGGCTGAACTTCTACCTTCTTCACGACGGTCTGGATCTGTACATTTCAACATCACCTCAATCAATTACACCAATTTATTCTTCCACTCCCACTTTATATCAGATGTCTTTAGCTGCAATGCACGTTATTAATTTAAACATTTAATACATCTATAATTACATGCAGGTACTTTAAATGTAAACAACTAAATAATTATGTAATTATTTCTACTATTAATGACACCCTAACCTAAATTGTATCATACATAAAATTTCACACTGAATCACCAAGAGATTGTGGAAACAACATGAAGATAATATTTTGAATATTTCATATGGCATAAAATGAGCAATTACATACTATAGCCATTCAACATAACAGTATAATTGTAAGCTAGGCCTAAATTGATTGATTGATTGATTGATTGATTGATTGATTGATTTCACATTAAAAATATTACCACAACTTTTAAAGTGAGTAAATAAATAAAAAAATCCACATAAACCCATTATAATGTCACATTTAGCGGTGTTTTTCTTTTTTGGTATAGTGTGTTTGGTGATGTTTCTGCTCCTGATTCAGTAATACTACATTTCTCCAAATCTGTTCTGATGAAGAAACAAACTCATCTACATCTTTAATGGCCCGAGGGTGAGCACATTTTCAGCAAATCCACATTTTGGGTGAACTATTCCTTTAATGACCATACACTATCATGCGAACCAAAAGCACAGCTATCATAATTATTTGTAACATGTTAAACGGCAAAAATGTGTTCATTTTAAGAACAACAGAAATTAGTATGTATTACACAATATGCATACTGTATCAAATTTGTAGTTCAAATCTCCTGATATAAAGCGAGTCTGAACGTTCCCTGTGGAACTCTTACCTGCTGGAAGCAAGCCTGAACCAAGTTCTCAGGGAAGAGGTTTCTGATAAGGTCAAAAAAGGCATCAAGACTGGAAACCTCATCATTCACAGCTCCTTCTCCTAGATTCTCCTTGAGTTTTGGGTTTCCGGGGTGGATGATGAGCACCAGGATGACCCCCAGCACAGCAGCAATGATAGTAGTGGTCATGTAATAAATCATGGCTCTGGTACCCAGACGACCACTTGACTTTGCATCCAGACCAGCGAGACCTTAGTTAGGGAGACGTGGCATATTATTTTACACAATCATTCTGTCATATTCACAACTCAAACATTTTTTTCCAGTGCCTTTATGTATTTTAATATACAGTTTTTTTCCACTCTAGCTCAAGTCAGATAGATAGATATACAGTTAGGTCCATATACATATATATCTGGACACTGACACAATTTTTATAATTTCGGCTCTGTAAGCCACCAGAACAGAATTAAAAATAAAACAATCAAGATGAAATTTAAGTGCAGACTTTAAGCTTTTATTCAAGGGGCTGAACAAAAATATAACATAAAATGCTTAGGAATTACAACCATTACAACCGCATTTTCAGGGACAAATAAATATAATCAGAAATAAAATCTTCATTTTTAATATTGTGTTGAGAATCCTTTGCAGGCAATGACTGCCTTAAGTCTGGAGCTCATGGACATCAGCAGAAACTGGGTTTCTTCTCTGTGATGCTTTGCCAGGTCTTTACTGCAGCTGACTTCAGTTGTTGTGTGTTTGTGGCTCTTTCTGCTTTAGTTTTGTCTTCAGCGAGTGAAATGCAGCTCAATCGGGCTGAGATCAGGAGATTGACTCGGCCACTGCAGAATATTCCACTGTTTTACCTTCAGAAACTCCTGGGTTGCTTTTGCTGTATGCTTTGGGTCATTGTTCATTTGTTCTATAAAGCGCCGCTCAATCAGCTTTGCTGCGTTTGACTGAATCTGGGCAGAGAGTATATCTCTATACACTTCAGAGTTCATCCAGCTGCTTCTGTCTTCTGTCTCATCATCACTAAACACCAGTAACCCAGAGCCACTGAAGCCATGCACGCTCATGCATCACACTGCTCCATGCTTCACAGATGATGTGTGTGCTTTGATCATGAGCTGCTCCAAGCCTTCTCCAGACTTTTTTCTTCTCGTCATTCTGGTACAGCTTGATCTTAATTTCAGCCGTCCAAAGAATGCTTTTCCAGGAGTGCTCTGGCTTTTTTAGATGTTGTTGGCAAAAATCTAATCTGGCCTTGTTTGCAGCTTGTGGTGAAGCCTCTGTATTTGCTCTGGTGAAGTCTTCTCTTGATTGTAGACTTTGACAGAGAC
>NW_015638037.1:29887-49119 GCF_001515625.1 Sinocyclocheilus rhinocerous | reverse complement strand
TTTCCAGAAGTGCTCTGGCTTTTTTAGATGTTTTTTGGCAAAGTCTAATCTGTCGTGTTTGCAGCTTGTGGTGAAGCCTCTGTGTTTGCTCTGGTGAAGTCTTCTCTTGATTGTAGACTTTGACAGAGACTCGTCTGCCTCCTGGAGAGTGTTCTTCCTTGGGCTGATGTTGTGAAAGGGTTTTTCTTTACCATGGAGAGGATCCTCTGATCATCCAGCACTGTTGTCCTCCGTGGACGTCCAGCTCTTTTTATGTTTCTGAGCTCAGCAGTGCGTTCTTGTTTTCTCAGAATGTACCAAGCTGTTGATTTGGCCACTCCTGACGTTCCTGCTATCTCTCTGATGGATTACAATCGTCTGTTTCACTTGTATGGAGAAATCTTTGACTGTATGATGTGGTTCATAGCAACAGCTTCCAAATGCAGATGAAACACTTAGAATCAGCTCCAGACCTTTTACCTGTTTAATTGATGTAGAAATAACGAAAGAATAGCCCACATCTGTCCATGAAATGGCTTTTGAGTCAACTGTCCAATTACTTATGGTCCCTTGAAAAAGGGGGGAGGTACATATTAAAGAGCTGTAATTCCTCAACCTTTCCTACAATTTTGATGAGAATACCCTCAAATTAAAGCTCAGAGTGTACACTTTAAGACCATATTCATTATATGACTGTAACTTGAATATGTTTTGGTCAGCAACTAAAATAATACAAATTGTGCATAAAAATTGTGTCAAAATATATATGGGCCGTATATAAAGATATGACACACAAGAAAAAATAAATAAATAAATAAAAGTTCTTCCATATGTCTTTTGTGTGAACATCAAATAGTATTGTTTTAAATCACAGTCAGCATCACAGAGATATGTGTATTGTCTGCTGGATATCTATTTAATTCCCACCTTTTAATTGTATTCATTTGTTCTCCCAATTTTAATTTCCTAAATGGCTATCGGGCTTAGTAAAACATTTAGAGCTAGACTTGTAACCTGAAGGTTGCAGGTTTGAGTCTCGGTCCAGCAGGAATTGTCGGTGGGGGGAGTGAATAACAAGTGCTCTCTTCCACCCTCAATAACTCACGACTGAGGTGAGAGCTTTGAGGAAGTCACTGAACCCCCAACTGCTCCCTGGGCGCCGCAGCATTGGGTGTGTGTGTGTGTTCACGACTGTGTGTGTGCACTTGGATGGGTTAAATGTGGAGTATAAATTCCATGTATGGGTCATCATACTTGGCCACACTTCACTTTACTTCATTTATTATACAGATGTCAACTATATCCTGAATATGTCCACAATACATGTAATCATTGAAATACGTGTACACTTTAGGGACCAATTCTCACTATTAACTAGTTGCTTATTAGCATGCATATTACTAGCATATCGGCTGTTTATTAGTACTTATAAAGCACATATGAATGTCTTATTCTGCATGATCATATTTTAGATCCCTTAATCCGACCCGATACCTTAACTTAACAACATTACTAACTATTAGGCCTAATAGTCAGCAAATTTGGAGGTTAGTGATGAAGAAGTCGTAGTTCATAGTTAGTTAATAATAGTGAGAACTGGTACCCTAAATAAAGTGTGTCCTTCCGTTTATAAGCAGATACTTTTTTAAATTGTTAGTGCAGTTATTATCGAAGTCTAGACTACTCTAGACAACTACTGGCACTACTAACATCACTCAACTAACTTAAACAGGATGTTTTACTATGTAATACAGCATACATCCGTAATTGCATATTATATATAATATTCTAACCGTATGAAAATTTCCCCCCAAAACTTTTAATAGCATCCTACTTCAGACCTTTAACTTCCCCTCTATTTCTATCTCTACCTCTATTTATTTCTGCAGACTTCGGCTGCTTGAACTTGTGACAGTCTAATTCTGTGTTTTCATTTTGAAACAACGCTTCATAGGTGACATGATCAAACGAACACAAGTCCAATATAGGGCACAAGCAATGGCCTTTCTTGACACAAAATCTAATCACTGATCACTTCTCTAAGTGTTAAACTGAATGCACAGAAATTAAAGAACAGTTTTTGATAACCAAATTCAGAAAACCTTAAATACAGTAAAGAACTATAAAGCAGAAGCAACAGCAAACAGAATCTGTGAGAAGATAATCTTAAAAAGATGGAGCACAGTTCTTCTCACGTCACTCTACATCAGTAGATCTTGGCTTAATTAAATGAAAGGGATGAGCATGTTTTGAAAAGGCCTAAGGTTTAAGGATGACCTCTCTTTCTCTCTCACTGTTTGCCCCTCTGTTTGTTAGTATAATATAACACACCCAGGCAGGAATTATCAGCAGAATTAGTTGTTTGTGGTTTCACCAATGTATTTAACATTTTCAATCTAATTGTTGACAGCTTATTAAAAGATGAGGTTTGTGTTACCTGTGATTAAGCTGGAGATGATTAAGGGAAGGATGAGCATTTTTAGCATCCTCATTAGAATATCTCCAGGGAAGGCAATTACCATGACAATGTTGTCATCGATCGGAGAAGCCACACGCAGCAGCATCCCAGAAACAGCTCCCAAAATCACACCTATGATGGGGAAAAGAGTGTTCCTTCTGTTGGAAAATATTCCTGAGCATACTTTAAAGGTATAGATAAATATGTGGCCATATGCGATTCCAAACAAATAAATCATACCACCCAGTTAAGAGTCTGGGAATGCCGGTCCAGACAGTCATACGGGACGTTTTCAGATATTGTGTCGAGTGAAGTCACTCTTCTGCCACCACCTACTGTACCTAACAGTCTCTACAGAACTAACGCACCCCTGCTGAGGCACTGCACTTTCTGCCTTGATAATCCTAAAAAGAAGCTTGTTTTTTTATATCCTGAAACACACATAATCACACAAATGCCTCACACTTGCCCACTCAGGATCTCTTCACGGAAATACTATCTGCCATCCACACCTTCCAAAGACTCCACAGGAATATATTCACCTATTCAATTACTTCAACAATGCAATATAAAAGTAACTTCCTCTGTTTTCTCTCTGTATCCAGCAGTGCTTCAGAACTATACTAAAATGTACTGTCACCTGCTCTCTTCTGAGCCTTTACTGTCCAGATACCATCAGAACATGCTATGTGTGCTGTCTTCTTTTCTCTGTCTGCTGTTCCCTTTCCTCACTGTGGATTGTTGAAGAGCACTCACCCATCACAGTCAGCGTGAGCAGCAGGTTCTTGCACATCTTCTGACATATTGTTCCCAATTTGGAGCTTGGCCTCGCCTCGATGGGCTCCAGGTGGCTTTCGTGCACCCTAACCTCCACGTGCTTCGGCATGATTCCAGAACTGCAGAGAGAAACAGCCAGAAGAATAAATAAGTCAGTCGTTTCATGGCATGAACATGTGATCAGTGTGACAGTGTTTCAATGTTGTGTAGCTCTCAGCATGTGCTAGCAGCAGCCAATCGTTCCAGGCATCCGCAGGTTCCATGCATTTCTTAGATCCACAATAGAACGCATACTGTCATCGTTTTTGGGCACAAGAACATGTAAAAACTGCACTCTCTCTGATGAGGGGAACCTCCTCTGCAGCCCTTTCCAGAAGAGAATGGATTTCCCATCCTGGAAAACGGGTTTCCTGAACAGATATCGCTGTATGAGTTACCCCTTTGAATATCACCAGGGTTCACTTGAACGGAATGATGTAACCATGATTTACAGTTTAAATCACCCGGTCTGACACATTCTCTGACGACTGCCAAGCGGACAGACAGGGAAATCAATGCCTGCTAGGACATCCACACTGATGAAGGAGCGAACCGGGGCTTCAATCCTCACAAATCATCACAGATGATAAATCGCATACAAAGAGACTTTCTAAAAGCCATAGATGGCACACAAAAAACACTTTGTGTCATAGAACAACAGACTGAGAAAAACTGTGCACTGAAGACATAAAAAACTCAAACAGTGGCACCGTGTGTTCGCTCATAAGGAGAATACGACAAAGCTTCTTATGAGTGTTGATTTAGTGTTATCAGAAAAAGCAAGTCAAGCAATGTACAACATCAAAGGATACTTTTTAGTAACAAGATACAGGTAAGAAGACAACGTCAAAAGATAATCAACAACCAGCCCTAAATATGGCAGCTCCAATTTGTCTTATTTCAAATTGTAGGGCTTTTTTTTTAGTTTGTTAGCAGTAAAAAAGTAGGGCTCAAAAGGTCCTCAAATCAAAAATCAAGCGAGTTTTGTCCATGATCATGCAGAGTTTTTGTCAGATATCAGCGAGTTTCCAACGACCTTGTGAAAGGATTTTTCTTTACCATGGAGAGGAAATACATCTTGAAATAAATAAACAAACAAACTCATAATTGCACAGGTACCAAAAATGATACAGACATGACAAATGAACATGTAGACCTTGCAAATGCATTAGCACGGCTTCTTCTTTCAGACACGACACTCTGGTGTTCATGTTGGCTGATCATGTGCGATCTTATGTAATCACACATTTTTAATTGGATGTGTATTTAAAGGAGTTGGCAGCATGGGCACATGTGCTCGTCTTAATGAGACAATCCTGGTCTCCCTATGGGAAGATCTCCTCATCAGCGTCAAGGAACACAGATGGAGATCACAAAGTTTTGTTATTTCTGATGTCTAAGTGAAAATTTGTCATCCAAATATCACATCAACACCACTTTTACCAAGTTTAGTGTTCAAGGCCCTTTTCTATTACAGGGTCAATATATACATAATAAAACATCAAAACTGAAATGCTTATTTAACAGAATGTAAAGAATGTCTTAAATTTATTACACATATAAGCATGGCAAGTAATGATACTTCCATTAGACCTGTGTGGCTTTATTCTTCGAGACTAATTCTACACGCCAGTCCTCCGAGGAGCAGCAGGACGGCTGTCCATTAGGCACATAAGGACCATCCTCACTCTGATACACTCTTTTGCTTTGTGAAGCTGAGGAGAAAGAGCACACAACTTGCTTGAGCATATAACACTAGCGACGTTCATGTGTTAAGACAGTACAATAATTTTTTAACATGTTATTCTTCCCAGCTTTATCTTACATTTTCTTTCATGCATAGTAGCCCAGGTGAGTCGAAATCACTGCATGAATCTTTTTTTTTTCTTTATTTGTGCACAATAATAATGAAACAAGGCTTCTCCTGCCGCTGCTACGCACATGATACACAGCTTACACATGTGTCGTTTCAACCTGATGATCCCACCATCTCAGCTTGTGTCTCTCCCTGCTTTTGGACATCTGCAACTCAAGCTTGTGAAGACAAGCAAAGTCAGATCCACGTCACAGGCCTCCTGATCTCACTCCACTGGCTCCCAGTCAAAACCCTCTGTCTGTTCCTCTCTGGAGGAATGAGCTGCCAACCTCCACCCAAACGTCTGAGACCATCGCAGCGTTCTAGAAGCAGGTGTCCCTGCTGACAACACTTAAAGCAGGGGTGCCCAAACTCGGTCCTGGAGGGCCGGTGTCCTGAAGAGTTTAGCTCCAACCCCAATTAAACACACCTGAACCAGCGAATCAAGCTCTTACTAGGCAGACTAGAAACTTGAAGGCAGGTGTGTTGAGGCAAGTTGGAGCTAAACTCTGCAGGACACCGGCCCTCAAGGACCGAGTTTGGGCACCCCTGACTTAAAGGGATAGTTCACCCAAAAATGAAAGCCATCCTAGCTGTGTATAACTTTTTTCTTTCAGACGAATACAATCAGATCCTTTTTTGGTGAACGATCCCTTTAACAACTCAACAACTTTAAACCAGTGTACTTACACACATACACAAACTCCTTCTATTTATTCCCTGCATTTCTCTTCTGCTCTGGCCTGAGGAGTAAGCCTCAAACCACTTTTCAACAATGTAAAAAACAAAAACAGGCAGAGAAATATAATAATAATAATAATTTATGCATTTAGCAGACACTTTTATTCAAAGCGACTTACAGTGCATTCAGGCTATAAATTTTTTACCAGTATGTGTGTTCCTTGGGAATCGAACCCACAACTTTTTGCGCTGCTAACGCAATGCTCTACCACTGAGCCACAGGAACATCAAATATAGAAAAATATAAAAAACATCACAAATATAGAGTAATAATTTTATTTACAATATAGAATTATATAGCAGCACCAAAGTAGTCCAAATGACGCCGTGTTGCATTCAGAGTGCTCATTGACGGTTTCCAATAGTTATGTTTGAGGAACAGAATACAGCTGCAGTTGTTAATCGCTAAATCTTGATCCACTCTATGAAGGTGCACATATCTCATTCAGAAGCACACATCACCCAAAACACAGCATGTCCCAATCTGTCATGACTTGGCATTTAATACCACTGATGTAAAACCTTTGTCATAACACTTACACTTTTTTATTGTAATTATGTCAGATCAATTCCCAGAACCTCCCAGTCCCTCGACCAGCTTGTCATGTTCCCACAGTGTATCCTGGTGCCATCACATGCCCAAGTTAACAGTGGACACAAACTCAAGCATCCACAAGATCCATGTAAGAAGAAAACAGGACTCCACAGACCCTACACAAGGTCTTCCACTGCTCCACGGTCCAGTTCCTCCGTCCGGTCTGCACCTACACAGGCCCAGATGCTCATACGCCATTGATTCACGCATATTAGACATTTGATTGTGGATGAACTGCGTGAGTGCGATTTAGTGTCTCAAACTCTCATATACTAAATGAGTGCTTTGCTGCACACAAACATGTCAAAAGATATGGTCATTATTAAGAGTTGACACAACTGATTCATGTTTAGCACACAGAGATTGTTCAGCGCTTGCTTGCATCCGATGGCGATGCCTACATCACTACATTGCATATTCAGTTCTACCAATGCACTATTACTACTAATGCATTATCCTCACTGCATCAGTGCCAGGAATGTGAGCTGCTTCATGCATGGCAAAACATTGCAGGAGGTGATGCAGTCAGCCCAAGGTGTGAGCCACAAATTTTGATTTTTTAAAGAATTTTAAGAAACGAGTGTCCATTGTGAAGGATTTGTCTCGTGCTTTCTGACAGACGGTAAGCCAGGGGTCTGAAATCTACTGCCCTCTGACCGGCCCGCAATACGATCACATTCGCCAGACTGCTAAACTCAAGCCAGCTTTCACGCTACGACTGGTGCTCAGCCACAGATGGACATGCTCTGTGTTTTTAACTACATAATGTTTATGTTTCAGACGTAGTAGCAAATGACAATTATAGTTTGTCAAAATACACAGTTGTAACCATTGAGAGAATAGCCTTTCAACATAATTTGACGTGTTTTACTTTCTCTTTGACGATGTGTTTCACTTTAATTCTTCTCCCAGTTTTATCGGCCACTTACTTTCATGTCTTTTGAGAGAAGTGGAAGAATTGATGCATTGTGAATGAGAGAAGTCTCACTCCCTGACTGTGCTGCAACGTAAAGAAACATGTCTGCTCATTATAATTCGCAGAAGATATAATATGACCAATGTACATTTACTTAGATATATTTAGAATCAGAAATCTAGTTAACACTGTCATTGCAAGCACGCTATTTTAAAGCATGCTGCTAAGAAATGCAGGTGCAATAAAGATGTCAATATTAAAATTGTGTTCTGTCGATGAATTTAAATAGTAAAATCAATCCATGGAATAACAGCGGAATGATGTGTATCTGTTACCATATATAAATAGTGATTTGCGTATGTAAAACTCATCATGCAAATGAAATATTACAAATCTCTATGTATAATAATCTACCATCTATGAATAATGGCAATTATGCCAATCAGATCTGAATATGCTAAGGTATTGCACTTGAGGTTATGTGTTTTTTCGCCAGTTTTGCTGTCTTCAAAAATGGCCAGGAGGACGGTGTGTTCTGTAAACGGACGAGAACAGAAGGCGAGCTGGCAGAGTTTCAGGATGAGTACTGTGTGTGTGTGTGTGTGAGTGTGAGGGACTGACAGACAACAACTCAAACAATAATAAAGAGAGATAGTCTTTATCATCCACTGTGAAACTTTTGGGCTGTTGAAAAGTGTAGAGCCATTTATTTTCATTTGAAATTATTCTTAGAATTATTTTAGAGCATGGCAATAATGATATAAAACTGCCAAAGTTTACTCTGAAGGCATCGTTCAGGTCATTTGTTACGCATGGTGTGTGTGTGTTTGTGAGAGTCTGGTGCTCAGACATACAAGACTACAGTCAAATACATTATTACACGAATACTCGACAAAAGTTCACCACTGTGTAAAGACTTTTAAAGTTTTAATTGACCACTGGAATTATGGAACTTTTGTTTCCTGGTTCTTTAGCCCAAGCTTTCAGAAACAGACATTTCACTGACAGTAATTACTGCCGCATGCACAGTGTTAATGTGCATGCTTTCATGTAACTATGTGATACAAAATAAGAAATACTCCAAACTTACAGAGTGTGAGACAACAGGCAAATCTCCATATCATTTTAACAATGTGCAGTGGTGAACATCCCATCCACCCGCTGGACAAAAAGCAGCAGCAGGCTCAGATCTGCCATGTCTAGTCACTGTGAATGTGAGCTAAACTCTAGCGAATGCACCTTTAGGGCCGCCCTCACATGCATAAAACTACAAACAAACAACGTCACAGAAGTCACCAAAAATACACATGAAAGTAACATTCATTAACAAAAGTAGAGACTGTATATTGGATTTCTTTGTCAGAAGTGAACACCTTCACATCGTCTTGCTCACTGAAAGTTAGCACAAATATAGCTGCATCATTTTACTTAAAGGTAATATATTCAACTGGTTGATCATCTATACCATAAATGTGCCATCAAACTGTCTGACTGTCATATTCTATCCCAGCCTCTGAAGAGTGAGATTATTCTGACACAGGATACTGACCCTGTCTGACAGATCAGCGGTTCTAGCTTGCATCATGAAGATGAAGAAGAAATAGTATTTTCTTTTTATTTATTTATTTATTGTATGGATAAAGTGTAACTATAGTGAATTGTTGTATGTTGAGCTGCTCTCTTGATTGCTCAAGACAAATTTCTCCTAAGGGAGACATAAAGAATGAACTAAAGCAAACTAATAGGCAATTAGCATTTTTTTCTGGATACTTCAACTCAAAGCACTTCACACATAACAGGGGAAATTCCCTCAGCCATACTGTGTGTACAATCAAAAATTTTGATCAAACATTATGTGGCATTTTGGTTCGATCAAAGTGCACTCTATTCTTTTGTTCAGCTTAATTTAGTATGTGCATTAAGTCAAGGTTACACAAGGCCCTCCAGTCCTGAGGAATGAGCTGCAATCCTATTAAAACACACCAGCTTCTGCATTAAGTTCCCAAGCCAGACATCAGATGATCGCTAGTGGCTGCAGTCTTTAGCCTCCTTGTTAGTGCGTCCGCCTCCCATGCCGGAGACCCGGGTTCGAGACCCACTCGGAACAAGAATGAGGTGTGGCGGTGAGGACCCAGGAGAGAGGGGTTACATTGGTGCCGTGACCCGGATTGGAGTGAGGTTTAGGGGGGTGAGTGTAACGAACGCCAGCGAGTAGGTGCTGTGCAGGTAAACCTCACTCCCCTGATCTCAAGAGATGCGCTAGTGGCTGCAGTCTTTAGCCTCCTTGTTAGTGCGTCCGCCTCCCATGCCGGAGACCCGGGTTCGAGACCCACTCGGAACAAGAATGAGGTGTGGCGGTGAGGACCCGGGAGAGAGGGGTTACATTAACAATATCACTTCTTCCACTGTTAGGATTTCACTTATTCTGGAAAGATGACAGACTCCCTGGAGTTTAAATTCCTCACCAGGCATCGTTTGGAAGCCGACACAGGTGGAATGTAGAGTGTGTGAGTGTGTGTGTTTGTGTGTGTCTGATGTGACTCAATGCCATGCCAAAGGAGGCCAGTGAAGGGAATTCTCTCTCTCTCTCTCTCTCTCTCTCTCTTACTTGGCCAGAACCATGTGAAGTTTCCCGACTACCCATCTGAGGGCTTTTGTCCTACCCCAGAAAAGTGGCAGTACCCCCTCTCACTCCCCCGGGCAAAGACTTGGCTTTAATCTGGCATGGAGAGGATGCCAGCCCCATTCAGCCCGCTGATGTCATGCATATGCCCACCGTGGGAGAGCAGCGGATGGACCCGCAGGGGGCGAAGCGCCATTCTCCTCTCACTCAATCCGCTCTCTATTGGGATGAATCACTCTTTCAGGAATGGCAGCCCACTGTGAGGCACAATTGATGGCGATTATCCCAATTTTATGCTACCTTCCAGAGTGAGAAGATTCTCTCTCTGACTCTCTTTCTTCCTGTGTCTCTCTCTCTGACAGCTATTACAACCTTTTGGCCCTTCTTGAACCAAACACACACACACACACACACACACACAGAGCTCTCCTCAACAGCTTATAACATAATAAATGGATAAAACTGGAATGAAATATAGATGAAATTCACACATTAAAGAAAAATACAAATATCCATCACCGCAAAACATGTTTACATCAGCAATCTAATGATTTGTACAATACACATGAGTGTATTAAACAATCTCTTATGAAGATGTCTATGCAGTAAGCTGATCTAGTATATCATGCTCAGATTGCTACATTTACAGGAAACTTCACATAATGTTATTATTGTAGGTTCGTTCTGTTCCAGAATCTGCATGAAAAAAGTGTGATCTTACTGTGAATCTCTCTTTCACATGTTATTTCATGAAGAAAGGTACTGGCACATTTAAGATATTTTAACAAGTAATTACTTATGTGCAATTATCAAGATGTCTGAGAAGGCTGAGAGCTTAAAGCTCAAATCATTGACCATAGCTAACCATTTAGCTAATAATTTTTTTTATTAGGTCATTATTGTAAAAATTATCCACAGAATATTACCTTCTCTTCTGGAAATCTATAATATCATAATATAAATCTGAAATATCATAAATATTGTAGCTGAATTGATCATGCAAAATTAACCACAATCCGAATTTTCTTTTCATAATACACTGTGGTTAAGTTAGCAGAAAATAGCACAAACATAATTATCATAGTGTCCTGCGGTGACATAAGCTCATAGCGTGCGCACACACACACACACACACACTGGCCGGGGTCAAGACTCGGGGCAACAGTGAATGTCTAGACAGAGGTCAAATCCTTGCTGGAGGACACACACAAGGACATACACGTACATTCCCATCAGGTCAAAACTAATAGCAAGGACAATAAAGCATTTACATTTTAAGGACTGAATCACACTAACAATGCAATTCAATACCAATTCTGTCTTAAAACATACAAATTCAAAGCATATTGACTAATAAAGTAGGAAACAGGAGGAAAGTAAGCATGACTGAGCAAGTATCAATCACAAGAATATTCCTGATTATAACACGGCTCTCTCTCTATTCTGATTGGTCTGTGTTTATATTTCAACTTAGTTTACTTATGTAGCAAGCAGCCGTGTAATAAATAGGATAATGCAATAACAATAAATGTTGTTATTGCAGAATAAATCATTGCAGTTACTTTTTGCCTTACTCGTCATTGGTAAGGTTGCATATACTAATACATATTCTAATACAGCAGAACTGATAACACTTCAGAATACATAAGTAATTTTAAGTATTTCAATTTGAATTACTACTGCATGCAAATTAAATTGTAAAAAATAAATAAATAAAATAAGAAAAATAGTATAGTACTGCTCTGCACATTTTCTCTTGTCTTTCTTATCTGACACACTCAGTTCAGTTCATGAATCTGTCTCAAGTCAAGTCACCTTTCTTTATTTAGCACTTTATACAATGCAGATTGTGTCAAAGCAGCTTTACAGTATTAAACACGAAAATAGTGTGTCAAAAATGCAAACAAAGTTCAATTCTGCTGTACGGCAGCTTATAAAAGAGGACAATAGTAAACAGTCAATATTTCAGTTAAAGTCAGTTCATTTACATTGATATTTACATTTAATCATTTAGCAGATGCATTTTTCAAAAGCGTCTTACAAATAAGGACAACAGAAGCAATCAAAACCAACAAAAGAGCAACAATATGTAATATGTAACAATATACAGTATATCTCTATAATAGAGAAGAAACAGAATAGATAGAGCTAGTGTTAGAGGGTCATGTTTTTTAAATATTACTGTAACTATAATACGCCGTTCACTTGCAGAACGCAAGCTTCTAGAGGCACATTAGTCTGAAGTAGTGAATTTAGGTAAAGAGATGCAGAGTCAGTGGTGGTTATCAATGCACTGAATTTTATGCGAGCATCTATTGGTAGCCAGTGCAAATTGATGAACAGGGGTGTGACATGCACTCTTTTCGGCTCGTTTGGTTTAGTTCATCATTGATCCAGTGATGTCATCATCCAGCTCAGTTCAGTTCTCTTCAAATACCATCTGTGCAATCAAGCCGACAATACTGCCAGAAATGAAGGGTCCCCAACTAAGCAAGCCTGTCAGGGTCAGTCTGGGGACAGTTCTCCTCTGGCCAGAAGAAACCAGCAGTTTAATTCCAGACTGCAACACAGGTCAGACTGTGGAACATCACTCAGAACATCCATCCAGTTCCTTCCAATTCCTAATGAGCTGATGATCTGAATCAGGAGCGTTAAATAAGGACGACACACAGAATGTGCAGAGCAGAGTCGAGAACCGCTGGAACAGCATGTATAGCCTCGCCGTTCCTTAACTTCTGAGAAATGCTCCAAGTCACCTACCAATGTATACTGTTCTCCACATACAATAAATAAATAACCGATTTATTGTCATTTCTGTACTGCTATTCAGAAGCAGCCATCTGCATCATATTGCAGGTTTTGTGGGAGCTGTGAGGTAAAATATAAACACATGAGCGACCCATATGTGCGCTCGATCAGTGTGCATGGGCGTACTCTCATTGTGCAGGGAAGCTCATTCTGGCTGTAATGAGCCAGTGATTAGGGAATTCTGGGTTGTGCACAGGTTTCCGATGTGAGCTGTAATGATGTGTTCATAGATCATTCTGGTTGAAGGGTCACCAGGCTCCCATTCATCTATAGTGAGCTCACAGAGAGGCACTGCAGGGGCCAAGGGCCATTCCAGTCCTCCCTCTCTTTCTCTTATTCACATGCTTTGTCTTTCTCTTTCTCACTTATTTTCTTTGACTCTATGCTTTATTTATGTCTTCATTTTCTTCTCTTGTAACTCTTGTACACTTGTTTGTGTGTTTTGTCAGATTCCACAAAGCTTTTCTACAGGAATATTCCAGGATATTTTCAATATAATGTTTATGAGGTGACTTGTGCTATACTCTGGAGTGCTAGCAAAGACAATTCCCTCATTTGTGTGAATTTAGAAACATCTGTACAGTAAATATTCTTTTAAGGGAAGTCTAGCGCACACAACGAATAACTGTTTCAAATATGCAACTACAGTATGACAGTAACACACAGGTTAGCATGCAAATGCTTTGATAGTATCAATTACCAACCCTGTCTGGGTAATTTTGTCCAATCTTATTACACCAGTATTGCATTACCAGACAAGATGCATTCATCACCAGATGAATGCATGCAGTGTTTTAATATGAATACGAGATTCAAATACTTGTGAAATGAGACTTTAGCCATTGATAAGGTAAATTAAGCTAACTGAAATAGCACAAGCCTGTAAAAACATCTTCAGGACCCAGAAATGCCTCAGACTCCTGAAGGTTCAAACCTCTGTATTTCTTGCTTAGACTCAATTTGTAAGAGCATTCACTGTAAAGATGTTTCCTGAAATCTGTAATCATTCTGTGACGTTATACTCTCAGCTCAAAAAAACGTCCTTAATCAATGGCCACACTGACATGTCCCCTCATAATGTGATTGAGGCAGTACTGTAGCTCATGTGTGTTTAATTACATTCATAATCAGAGCCACCATAATCAGGATATGATATGTGGAATACTGCAATTTTAATTCTGGTACAGTTACAATTTAATCACATTTCTTCTACTCTGGCTAAAGTGTGGGTCTAGAAGATGACAGGATCTTTGCATCACATACACATGAGTAAAGATCATGTACAATCAGTCAGTCATTATCATAAAATAACACACACACACACACACACACACACAGAGCTCTCCTCAACAGCTTATAACATAATAAATGGATAAAACTGGAATGAAATATAGATGAAATTCACACATTAAAGAAAAATACAAATATCCATCACCGCAAAACATGTTTACATCAGCAATCTAATGATTTGTACAATACACATGAGTGTATTAAACAATCTCTTATGAAGATGTCTATGCAGTAAGCTGATCTAGTATATCATGCTCAGATTGCTACATTTACAGGAAACTTCACATAATGTTATTATTGTAGGTTCGTTCTGTTCCAGAATCTGCATGAAAAAAGTGTGATCTTACTGTGAATCTCTCTTTCACATGTTATTTCATGAAGAAAGGTACTGGCACATTTAAGATATTTTAACAAGTAATTACTTATGTGCAATTATCAAGATGTCTGAGAAGGCTGAGAGCTTAAAGCTCAAATCATTGACCATAGCTAACCATTTAGCTAATAATTTTTTTTATTAGGTCATTATTGTAAAAATTATCCACAGAATATTACCTTCTCTTCTGGAAATCTATAATATCATAATATAAATCTGAAATATCATAAATATTGTAGCTGAATTGATCATGCAAAATTAACCACAATCCGAATTTTCTTTTCATAATACACTGTGGTTAAGTTAGCAGAAAATAGCACAAACATAATTATCATAGTGTCCTGCGGTGACATAAGCTCATAGCGTGCGCACACACACACACACACACACTGGCCGGGGTCAAGACTCGGGGCAACAGTGAATGTCTAGACAGAGGTCAAATCCTTGCTGGAGGACACACACAAGGACATACACGTACATTCCCATCAGGTCAAAACTAATAGCAAGGACAATAAAGCATTTACATTTTAAGGACTGAATCACACTAACAATGCAATTCAATACCAATTCTGTCTTAAAACATACAAATTCAAAGCATATTGACTAATAAAGTAGGAAACAGGAGGAAAGTAAGCATGACTGAGCAAGTATCAATCACAAGAATATTCCTGATTATAACACGGCTCTCTCTCTATTCTGATTGGTCTGTGTTTATATTTCAACTTAGTTTACTTATGTAGCAAGCAGCCGTGTAATAAATAGGATAATGCAATAACAATAAATGTTGTTATTGCAGAATAAATCATTGCAGTTACTTTTTGCCTTACTCGTCATTGGTAAGGTTGCATATACTAATACATATTCTAATACAGCAGAACTGATAACACTTCAGAATACATAAGTAATTTTAAGTATTTCAATTTGAATTACTACTGCATGCAAATTAAATTGTAAAAAATAAATAAATAAAATAAGAAAAATAGTATAGTACTGCTCTGCACATTTTCTCTTGTCTTTCTTATCTGACACACTCAGTTCAGTTCATGAATCTGTCTCAAGTCAAGTCACCTTTCTTTATTTAGCACTTTATACAATGCAGATTGTGTCAAAGCAGCTTTACAGTATTAAACACGAAAATAGTGTGTCAAAAATGCAAACAAAGTTCAATTCTGCTGTACGGCAGCTTATAAAAGAGGACAATAGTAAACAGTCAATATTTCAGTTAAAGTCAGTTCATTTACATTGATATTTACATTTAATCATTTAGCAGATGCATTTTTCAAAAGCGTCTTACAAATAAGGACAACAGAAGCAATCAAAACCAACAAAAGAGCAACAATATGTAATATGTAACAATATACAGTATATCTCTATAATAGAGAAGAAACAGAATAGATAGAGCTAGTGTTAGAGGGTCATGTTTTTTAAATATTACTGTAACTATAATACGCCGTTCACTTGCAGAACGCAAGCTTCTAGAGGCACATTAGTCTGAAGTAGTGAATTTAGGTAAAGAGATGCAGAGTCAGTGGTGGTTATCAATGCACTGAATTTTATGCGAGCATCTATTGGTAGCCAGTGCAAATTGATGAACAGGGGTGTGACATGCACTCTTTTCGGCTCGTTTGGTTTAGTTCATCATTGATCCAGTGATGTCATCATCCAGCTCAGTTCAGTTCTCTTCAAATACCATCTGTGCAATCAAGCCGACAATACTGCCAGAAATGAAGGGTCCCCAACTAAGCAAGCCTGTCAGGGTCAGTCTGGGGACAGTTCTCCTCTGGCCAGAAGAAACCAGCAGTTTAATTCCAGACTGCAACACAGGTCAGACTGTGGAACATCACTCAGAACATCCATCCAGTTCCTTCCAATTCCTAATGAGCTGATGATCTGAATCAGGAGCGTTAAATAAGGACGACACACAGAATGTGCAGAGCAGAGTCGAGAACCGCTGGAACAGCATGTATAGCCTCGCCGTTCCTTAACTTCTGAGAAATGCTCCAAGTCACCTACCAATGTATACTGTTCTCCACATACAATAAATAAATAACCGATTTATTGTCATTTCTGTACTGCTATTCAGAAGCAGCCATCTGCATCATATTGCAGGTTTTGTGGGAGCTGTGAGGTAAAATATAAACACATGAGCGACCCATATGTGCGCTCGATCAGTGTGCATGGGCGTACTCTCATTGTGCAGGGAAGCTCATTCTGGCTGTAATGAGCCAGTGATTAGGGAATTCTGGGTTGTGCACAGGTTTCCGATGTGAGCTGTAATGATGTGTTCATAGATCATTCTGGTTGAAGGGTCACCAGGCTCCCATTCATCTATAGTGAGCTCACAGAGAGGCACTGCAGGGGCCAAGGGCCATTCCAGTCCTCCCTCTCTTTCTCTTATTCACATGCTTTGTCTTTCTCTTTCTCACTTATTTTCTTTGACTCTATGCTTTATTTATGTCTTCATTTTCTTCTCTTGTAACTCTTGTACACTTGTTTGTGTGTTTTGTCAGATTCCACAAAGCTTTTCTACAGGAATATTCCAGGATATTTTCAATATAATGTTTATGAGGTGACTTGTGCTATACTCTGGAGTGCTAGCAAAGACAATTCCCTCATTTGTGTGAATTTAGAAACATCTGTACAGTAAATATTCTTTTAAGGGAAGTCTAGCGCACACAACGAATAACTGTTTCAAATATGCAACTACAGTATGACAGTAACACACAGGTTAGCATGCAAATGCTTTGATAGTATCAATTACCAACCCTGTCTGGGTAATTTTGTCCAATCTTATTACACCAGTATTGCATTACCAGACAAGATGCATTCATCACCAGATGAATGCATGCAGTGTTTTAATATGAATACGAGATTCAAATACTTGTGAAATGAGACTTTAGCCATTGATAAGGTAAATTAAGCTAACTGAAATAGCACAAGCCTGTAAAAACATCTTCAGGACCCAGAAATGCCTCAGACTCCTGAAGGTTCAAACCTCTGTATTTCTTGCTTAGACTCAATTTGTAAGAGCATTCACTGTAAAGATGTTTCCTGAAATCTGTAATCATTCTGTGACGTTATACTCTCAGCTCAAAAAAACGTCCTTAATCAATGGCCACACTGACATGTCCCCTCATAATGTGATTGAGGCAGTACTGTAGCTCATGTGTGTTTAATTACATTCATAATCAGAGCCACCATAATCAGGATATGATATGTGGAATACTGCAATTTTAATTCTGGTACAGTTACAATTTAATCACATTTCTTCTACTCTGGCTAAAGTGTGGGTCTAGAAGATGACAGGATCTTTGCATCACATACACATGAGTAAAGATCATGTACAATCAGTCAGTCATTATCATAAAATACAGGGTCATAAGGTCTTGCATCACCTTGAAGGAGTTTATTTTGAGATCATATCCAATTGACTGCACATTATGCATTACATGCCTATACTCACCAAATAAATAAATACATGAACATGAAATACATTTTCAAAATCAGCTATATATCAAAGCTTCCACTAAGACAAACATGCTTCTAAAAGGAATGCTAGGGTTAGGAGATGAAAGTCATGGTGCATAGCGACTTTGTAGACTGAATTACTGTAGGATATGTATCGTTGTTGTATCACACCGCAGAGTATCTTCCCACACCATACAGAGCCTTTCCCAACACCTGCCTATGGGATAACTGGGTCAAGCTGGCCTGCTTCTTTCCCATTACGGTTTTATCACTTAATCACTCATAGTATTAAATGAGAACTGCATGTAAACAACTGCATGCCACATAGACAATAAACATCATAACTGGATGCAGTCCATGATTCTTAGCAATACTGTCATTATGGGTGTGCATGTAAAGGTAGCCAGTGAGCTAGCGCTGAGCTCAGCAAGCATGAAGCCCTGGGCATCTGTTATCTGACTGTAGTGAAGAGCAGCATTTGATCATCTCAGCCTGAACCTCAGAGGAGCTCATTAAACCAAGCACCATCCCCCACACTTCCACACGGAGAACCAGAGAAGACAAAGCGCACAGACAGCAGAAACAGTGAATATTGACAAACCTTCACTTCTGCTCGTAACACACACTTGCCCTCACACGTAACACAGCATCACAATCACCAGCATTCAACAAAGAGATTGTGAAAGAAATAATAGGACAGAAGATAGATGGTCCTTCACCAAACTTTAGCTAATTTCTCACAGCCTTTGCCCTCCACAGCCTAATTAAAAACACTTTGCTTTCAAGCAGAGTCAGCTCGCTTGGCAGTCATTTCCAGTCATGCAAGTACACTTCCTGTAAACCGAATGGGGAAACACTGAAATCCCAAAAACTACTTGCCAAGCTCGCATTTCAATAGCATATTTCAACAGCAGGTAATTCTATATGAATAGTACCATAAACATACTGTAAAATCCATCCATTTTCCAAACCAGAGCTGCTGGAACCTGTCCCATTTTCTTGGGGCCAGAGGCACAAACATAACCTTTAGTTGATAACCTGTACCCATTTGGCCCTATTATCAAACAAACCTAAAACTCAAATGATTTGTTCTGAGATTCTGATTGAATGCTGTGGTTGCTTACATGCATTTCTCAGAATACTTTTTCCAAAATCTTCATCTGGTTGCCCCCATACCCCCCCCCACACACACACAAAAAAAGTAAATCTCTTTATCAAAAAGCACTAAAACCACTAAAACATTTCATGTTCATTAAATTAATTATTCAATTCATGATTGTATCTCAATTAAAAAAAAAAAAAAGCAAATA
>NW_015638037.1:26166-29693 GCF_001515625.1 Sinocyclocheilus rhinocerous | reverse complement strand
GTGTGTGAGTGAGTGAGTGTGTGTGTGTGTGTGTGTGTGTATGTGTGTGTGAATGAATTCCAGTCATCTGTAAATAGAGCACACATGCACACTCATTCACATTTAGAATGAATTACGTGTGAATCTATTTGATCTTTTGGACTCCTTTCTTCAGCTTCTGTATACTGCATGAATGCGAAAAGATGCAACATTTATGCATGTTTAGAAGCAGGTGTCATTTTTTCCCATACCAACATTTGAAGAGTTAATTTGCAAAAACAGATAACTTTTCATTGTGCATTCCAATTAATCTCAACCAAACTGCAGTTGGGATATTTTGCGCATCCGTGCAGCGCGGCTGACACAGAAGAGCGTATATGCTGCTTGCATCCAGCGGATATTCTCCAAAATGGTGATGCAGAGAGACACAGAGGAGACGAATTGTTGAATAAAGTCGTTATTTTAGTTTTCTTCGCGTACAAAACGTATTCTCGTCGCTTCATAACGTTACGGTTGAACCACTGATGGCAGATGGACTATTTTAAGATGTCTTTCATACTTGTCTGGACCTTGACAGTGTAATTTACTTGGCAGTCTATGGGACAGTCACAAGCCTCCCGGTTTTCATTCAAAATATCTTAAATTGTGTTCCGAAGACGAACAAAGCTTTTACGGGTTTGGAACGACATGGGCGTAAGTGATTAATGACAAAATTTTTACTTTGGGGTGGAGTAACCCTTTAATATTTTTTTTTTACAAGCCCACCATGTAAAAACTGCAACCTCAGTAAATGTAATACTGTAACACAAAATGATAGATAATTATATTTATTCTCTATTTTATTCTTAAATATTATATGAAATTAAAGATTTTTTGAGTCACTTTTATTCGTATGACATTTTGCTATTAAACATTTAGGGTAATAATTTCAGTACTGAGCTTGCACAATGAAATAATTTCCTCTCTCATTCCCAATGGCTTGTGAGTGGAAAGTATTGGCTTAATCATTATTTTATACTGCCCACTAATTATTGTGTTGTCAGTGTGTATAGAATAGAGAATAGATATCATTATCTATCATTTGTATTAACGATAATAGTGGTAGTGTTTCAAATCAAGACATCACGGACCGCCCACGTTACATGTGCTATGTCTGACACACACGGCACGCTAAACTGGAAACACGTTTATTGATTGGCTCACTTCTACACTATTTCTGGGAGCCTCTCTTATTGTCTGCCAGGAAACAAAGCTGTGTTCATAAAGGCTGTGACAATGAACGCTTTACATGAACAACTAAATGCTGGATTTCAAAAGTTTGTATAACTGCATTTCCCCAGCTTTTCCAAATCCAGCATTTAGTTGAATGTGAAATGGATTACAAGAGTTAGCAACGTTAAACGGTTTGTTGGAGGCTTAGTTGAATGTACAAGATATGTTTTGCCATGTTTAGCTATGGGAACGTTTGACTGACCCTTTGCTAACACATGAAAGGAATCCTGAGGCATTGCATTTTATTAGGCGGTATCTCCTTTCATATCCATAATGGTCTGTATATAAAGTTTCTCACTGAAAAGGGAAGATTCTGCTGGTAAATGTAAGTAGTAGTGTTGTATTTGGAGAGTTGCGTGTGGACATTGAATAGTCTAGCTCCAAACACATATAATAACCAGTGCTTATGAATTTTAGATGGATTACAGTTCTGAGAACACACATTTATGCTTGACATTTTTTGACACTTTACAAACTTTACAGAAACAACTAATTTCTTAGTTTTTTTTTTTTTTTTTTTAAGTAAGTAAGGGATCATGTACATCCAGTCGGTTGTTATCACAGAATAAACCCCAACAGGGTGATTAGGACCTGTAAGTGGTTTATCTTGCGGTTATCTCAACTGGCTTATTACATTGTACTTACTCACAGTATTTACTTATTACTGAATAAATAACCATGAAATATTGATTTGAGTTGAAATATTTTATTACCTCTTTAAAAGAAAATTTTCTGCAAAGAAAAACTGTGCCTAACTGTTCCTAACCAAACGGCTTTGAGTCTAGATGAATGAACAAGTTCAGACAAGACCAACATTTAAGGCTTAATGTACAGTTTTATCACTTATTACATAGCATTTCACCACATAAATCAGGGGTGGCGAACGTCGGTCCTGGAGAGCCGCAGTCCTGCAGAGTTCAGCTCCAACCCTAATAAAAACTCACCTGCCTGTAGCTTCCTAGTAACCCTTCAGGCCTTGATTAGCTTGTTCAGGTGTGTTTGATTAGGGTTGAAGCAAAACTCTGCAGGGACCGACGTTCGCCACCCCTGACATAAATAAAGATGAGGACATAAAAAAATTATAAGGGCTTGGCTAGCCAATTATTAACAATTAACGATCACTCCTCGTTTGACATTAAAATAGAACCTACTATAAAATTGAACCAAGTGTTTCAAAAGCACCCATCACTTAAATAATGGTCCAGTAGCTGATACTGATTTAGTGTAATTCTTATTTCTGATATTTACTGCTGTGATGGTAAGATTTTAACCTAGCTTTGCTAGATTTACTAATTTCAACGATGAAATGCAGACAGCATGTCTACAGCAGTGCAACAGAGCCCTGTCGCTCGTGTATACTACTCACTTCACAATCACTATACTGCATATACTCAACACCATTCACTTCTGCTGGCTTGAGCTGAAAGCGCTAAACTGTGTTTAATAAGGCAGGATGCGCAGGAGACGTGATCGAACATTGTTGATTTATAATCTAATTTTGACATTTTGCGGCACTCACTTGAAGTGCAGGTTGCTGTAGTCTATAAGGTGGTGTTTCATAAGGACTACATCAACCATAAGGCCTAAAATCAACCTGGTCTCATAAAAATACGTACCTCTGGGTACTTTTCTGCAACACCGTTTGCACATACCTTACTGCACGTTTCGCCGCAGTTTCAAAGAGAAATGTCCACTGAGTGGCACTAAAACACGGGTTCAATACGTGAACCCTGGCATGTTTTTATTACGTTGATATAGGCACGTATTGCTGTGTTTTTATTACGTTGCTTCAGGTACGTATTGCGGCGATTCAGAATTCAAATATCCGGGGACTGTCGCTAAAAGTTAATGCTCTATCGTGTTGGAAATATGCCCTACACCAAACCCAACCCTAAACCTACCCGATAGTGTTAACAAATGCAAAACTGATATAAAAACGCATTTGTTGATGCAACCGTGCCATTTGAAGTTCCTTATATGCAGATTTGAACTATTTTGTCAAACTGTAGTTACATGGGATTCGAACCGGAGCTCCTCACCTCTCAAGTACGTCTCCGTACTCCGTAAGCTACCGAACAAACCTATCATCTATGAAAACCCATTGATATGAAGCTGGATATGTGCGGTGTTAACATTCAAAAGCATCAGTTTTCAAATCTCCCAGCATATTAAAAATGTTTTGAAGTCACAAAAGTAATTGTGCGAAAATTACGCTTTATTAATCGAAACTCTGTAAAGGTGTGTGAAAAGGAATAAAAGGTGTCAGAGTTTTACTG
>NW_015638037.1:14544-24916 GCF_001515625.1 Sinocyclocheilus rhinocerous | reverse complement strand
AGTTTTTTTTTTTTTTTTTTTTTTAAGTAAGTAAGGGATCATGTACATCCAGTCGGTTGTTATCACAGAATAAACCCCAACAGGGTGATTAGGACCTGTAAGTGGTTTATCTTGCGGTTATCTCAACTGGCTTATTACATTGTACTTACTCACAGTATTTACTTATTACTGAATAAATAACCATGAAATATTGATTTGAGTTGAAATATTTTATTACCTCTTTAAAAGAAAATTTTCTGCAAAGAAAAACTGTGCCTAACTGTTCCTAACCAAACGGCTTTGAGTCTAGATGAATGAACAAGTTCAGACAAGACCAACATTTAAGGCTTAATGTACAGTTTTATCACTTATTACATAGCATTTCACCACATAAATCAGGGGTGGCGAACGTCGGTCCTGGAGAGCCGCAGTCCTGCAGAGTTCAGCTCCAACCCTAATAAAAACTCACCTGCCTGTAGCTTCCTAGTAACCCTTCAGGCCTTGATTAGCTTGTTCAGGTGTGTTTGATTAGGGTTGAAGCAAAACTCTGCAGGGACCGACGTTCGCCACCCCTGACATAAATAAAGATGAGGACATAAAAAAATTATAAGGGCTTGGCTAGCCAATTATTAACAATTAACGATCACTCCTCGTTTGACATTAAAATAGAACCTACTATAAAATTGAACCAAGTGTTTCAAAAGCACCCATCACTTAAATAATGGTCCAGTAGCTGATACTGATTTAGTGTAATTCTTATTTCTGATATTTACTGCTGTGATGGTAAGATTTTAACCTAGCTTTGCTAGATTTACTAATTTCAACGATGAAATGCAGACAGCATGTCTACAGCAGTGCAACAGAGCCCTGTCGCTCGTGTATACTACTCACTTCACAATCACTATACTGCATATACTCAACACCATTCACTTCTGCTGGCTTGAGCTGAAAGCGCTAAACTGTGTTTAATAAGGCAGGATGCGCAGGAGACGTGATCGAACATTGTTGATTTATAATCTAATTTTGACAACTCACTTGACTCACTTGAAGTGCAGGTTGCTGTAGTCTATAAGGTGGTGTTTCATAAGGACTACATCAACTAAAATCAACAACACTGTTTTTACGTACCTTACTGCACGTTTCGCCGCAGTTTCAAGAGAAATGTCCACTGAGTGGCGCTAAAACACGGGTTCAATACGTGAACCCTGGTATGTTTTTATTGCGTTGACATGGGTACGTATTGCTGTGTTTTTATTACGTTGCTTCAGGTACGTATTGCGGCGATTCAGAATTCAAATATCCGGGGACTGTCGCTAAAAGTTAATGCTCTATCGTGTTGGAAATATGTCCTACACCAAACCCAACCCTAAACCTACCCGATAGTGTTAACAAATGCAAAACTGATATAAAAACGCATTTGTTGATGCAACCGTGCCATTTGAAGTTCCTTATATGCAGATTTGAACTATTTTGTCGAACTGTACTTACACAGGATTCAAACCGGAGCTCCTCACCTCTCAAGTACGTCTCCATACTCCGTGAGCTACCAAACAAACCTACCATCTATGAAAACCCATAGATATGAAGCTGGATATGTGCGATGCTAACATTCAAAAGCATCCGTTTTCAAATCACCCAGCATATTAAAAATGTTTTGAAGTCATAACATAATATTCTTCAAGTAATTGTGCGAAGATTACGCTTTATTAATCGAAACTCTGTAAATTTGTGTGAAAAGAAATAAAAGGTGTCGGAGTTTTACTGCCTCTAGTGTTCATTTATTTTGGAAACTGCAGTGATATGTACTTATTGGTACGTATTTCGCGTCTCGCGAAAAAGTGCCCCAGGTACGTTTTTGCCATGAGACCAGGTAGCCTAAAATAGTGGTAAGATAGTTGAAATTTCAATTTTGCTCCATCTAATTTTTTGTTTGACTTTTTTCTAGCTAAATTGTATATCATACCGAGCTTTTTAAATACAGATTTCAACAGTAGGTAAAAAGAATATGCACATTTATATGTATACAGTACATTTATTTGTGGCACAATTACACCTGGGCCCTAACCCTAATGTTGCATATGAAAAGGTATGTACAAAAGGATTTTAAACTGCATGATAATTTCACTTTCAGAAATTATAAAAGATAAATTCATAATATGAAATACATTTAGGGATTGATCAATTCAATTTACTATATATATGTAATGTGTAAGTCATAAAAAACAGACTTAATATTTTTTGAGCATGTAAACAAGTTAAAACAGCCTTGTGTGGTATATTTAACCCTATTTTGCCATTACACCATTACTTTTATAATAATGGAACGTCGCCATCAGTTGACCTGATCGGATGGATGGATGGATGGATAGATAGATAGATGAATAGATAGATGGATAGATAGATAGATAGATAGATAGATAGATAGAGAAATCTTAATTAAGCAGTGCATGCGTGCTGAGCCAAGTTTCCCCACAAAAGGCCTCTGTGTGGAGTCGTCCATTCAAACACAAGCAGCTCTAGCATCATGCCAAGTACTGAGAAATAATGGAGCAGTTTAGAGGCTCCGTCCCTGTTCACAGGCTCCCTGAGCTGGGAAAATGTTAGTGCAGCGTTCAGGAGGGGCTTTTAATTGTTTTCTCATCTCTCTTTTTCGTTGGCTTTCAAAAGCCTCGGGGCTGACAAACAGGCAATGAACGGGATTGTTTTGTGTTCCGTTGGCCACAGCCGGAGGTAAACACAACGCGCCCCTGTGTTCCCCCAGTGGCCATGGGAAGGGGGAGAGAAGACAGAGATGGAGGCCCTCCGGAAGCCGACGGAGATGGGCATAGGGTGCCATTATGAGAGCTGGCATTGTGTGTGCTGCTGAGATTCTCATGCATGTCCGTGAAGAGAAGGCCAGGGAGATAAAGCTCTCTCGGATGACGTGAGTAACGGCTCTGTGCTCCCACACACTCGCTTATTTACATGCTCAAGAGTGAAATTAATGCCCCGCGATCTCCGACAGCGCACACAAAGATGCTCACAAAGCTACCTTAAAGGCCTATTAGAGTCTGGAGTGGAAATGGTGGCTTTGAGGTGAGGAGAGGTTGGGATGGGACTGGATAGGACTGCCAACAAGTGATGAGGAGAGAGGAAAAAAATCAGACCTCTTTCTTCCAGTGTGTGATTTATGGATCCGAATGTTAATCTTCCCGCTAACGGCTGCACAATGCACAAACCGTAGCGTGGACACACTGATTGACATCCTTCGATTCTGGGAGTGTGTGTTGAAGAACCAACTTTACAGAACACAACACTGGGCCCCTCTGCATTCATTCAGAGAATTCACAGCTAAGCCAGACAAGTCAACAGTCCTCACGCAGACCTGGATTTCACACACAACAATCACAATTATCAAACGATGCGACGCACAAATGATGCAGTCGGGGAGAGAAGAAGAGGGCTGTTTGTTATTTTCACAAAAACGCTGCATGTATCCCACTTTGAAATAGAGTTTATGCCACAGTAATGGCCTGGATGGAACATGTCTGATCTTCCTAGTCACTATTTGATCATCCTGCGACCATACATATGTTTGCAGAATGTGTGGATATTTGATGCGTGATTTTGTATATTTATTACTTGTTACATTATCACTGAATCGCTAAAGGAAATACTGTAACACTGAATATCAAAGACCTGAATTAGGGTAGCATTCAATTCGGAATTGTACATGTTTTTACAATAAAAACAAGACTGCATATGAATGAATCTTTTGATTGCTGATAAAAGCGCGCAGCGATTCAGTTAAACACTGTGGAACGCCACACAGACGGATATCTAGCGTCTAGGAGTCCAGCTCTGAGGCGCTCGTCTTGCAATGGGAAATCTTGTGTCAATGTGCCACACGGGAATGATTTTAGCACTTCAGAAGACAAGAGATCTGACAGCTAAAAGAGCAAGACGCCATCTTTACCCATTGTCATGACCAAATTTATTTGAAGCCTACCTAGGCTATGGAGAGACGGAGATGGAGGAGGAAGAATGGAGTGATGAAGAGCGCAGAGAGAAAGGAGTTGGATGGCACTTTGGCAGCACAGGCGTGTTCCCAGGAGGATTACTCAAGCCTAAAAACGCACACATTTGTCTGTCTCTCGGCCTTTCTTTCCTTCATCTTTTCACTTCTAACACCCCTTAAGCTGTTTAAATTTCTCTCTCACACCATCTATCCACTATTTTTCAGCATCCTGCTTTTCACTTTAATTGGTCTCATTTCTTCCTCCTCAGTAGTCTTCTGTGAGCCGACAAATCTTCAGTAATGGAAATGTGTTCAGAATGCATGCGAGCGGGTTACGATGCTTATAGTATCCAAAAACACAAGCCTACCCCAATTACTCAGTCTTCACCTAACAGCGTATATATACTCAATACAATAAAACTGACTATAACTCCCCCATTCAAAACAGAGATACCTGCATTATTATTTTTTTCATTATTTATAGCTGAGGAATTTACAGCTATGCTCTACTTCCCTGGGGATGTACTTTATATTGATTTTGACTGAGCTCACCAACCCCCCGGCCTTAATTTCAGCCCCATCACACCTGCCTTCACGGCTAGCCTTTGACTCAAGGCTCTGATGTGACTCGAGTGGGGGAGGATATCACAGAAGGGTCTCCATCTGACACAGAATACTTCATAATCCACAATTGTTTTTCCAAATCAAAGTATAAAAAACCTGCAAAAATAAGCTCCCCTTTTTTAAGCTTCAATAAAGGTCAATTCCAAATAGTTTTAACCTGTTTGTTTAGTTTAAAGGTTTGAATAAAAATAGATTAATCTGTGAAATTATTACTGCATAAACACATTTGTGCACACATTATGCATCTATGCACGCACACACACACACACACACATACACACACAGGTCCCTTAACACAATGAATGGGGGACTTGTACTTTTGGCACTCAGGAGCCTTTTGAAGTCCAACAGAATGAACATAATGGATTATCTGCGTGAAGGCTCTCTCACACATCTCTTAAAATCACACATTAGTCAAGCAGTCCTAGTCCTATAAATAAATAAATAAATACCCACTCACACCTGACCCCAGATTCCACTGAAAATGAAATGAAATTTCTATTTTTTTTATTATAATTTTTTTACATTTTGATTATTACTATTTCATTTTAGTATTACAGGAAACGAGTTGAAAGACAGACATCTTCTGAGTAAACTGTGCGTTTGATAACAGGTGAATGTACCTGAGCTTAACGCACTTACAGCTCAATAAAAAAAGAAATAATTTGCTGATTTAAAAGTTTTTATCATTGTGTGCTTCATACTCATACAGTCATGCAGAAAGAAAGAAAGAAAGAAAGAAAGAAAGATGCCATGAGCAATTTCAAACACATTACATTGAACACATTAGGAAAGCTTTAATGCAAGTATGAATCTATGGCATATGATGTGAAAACACACACGTGCAAACTAACCTACACAGATCTCACCTGTTCGCCTGGAGGACTCAGGAAAGGGTAACTGTTGCTGTTTTCTTCTCGCTCTGCTCTGGTTCTGTCATGCACTTTGGTGAGATGTGACGCGTTGGTAGCGCGCGCGTGCAGCGTTCTGTTTGGATAATCCGGTGCTCCGAGCACATCTACAGTCACGCTGAGGGAAGACTACCTCAGTGAGAACACAGGCGATGTTTACACGCCTCCTGCCCCGCCTCACATCAACCGTTCCTCCTATCTCCACACTCTAGATTGGGCTACCTTTGACTAATTCTACTCGCATTCATCAAATAAATTGACGTTCGCCAGTTGTTTTATAATTGACGTGTACCACAGTTAAAGGGGTCATATGATGCTGCTAAAAAGAACATTATTTTGTGTATTTGGTGTAATGAAATGTGTTTATGCGGTTTTAAGTTCAAAAAACACATTATTTTCCACATACTGTACATTATTGTTTCTCCTCTATGCCCCGCCTTTTTGAGCCGTTTTAGGTAGGTGTGGCTAACTCTTAACTTTTATAAAGAATATCTCTTTGGATTTGAGACTTTAGTCTTTGCAACTTTACAGATCTTCTTTATGCACCAAGAGCTTGTAACACTCTAAAGAGAAAGGAAAAAATGAAATCGCATCATATGACCCCTTTAACTGACGTTACGTCTAAAATAACGATGAGTGTGCGTTTAGGAATGTTTAGGTCCTATATGGAAGAATTAAAAGAGCCGAAAGGAAAACGAGGCAAGAAATTGAATGTGTCGAGTGATGAAAGGATGAGGAGAAACAAAGCGGTCTCACGGCAATTAGTGGCGTATTTAAATGAATTTGTAAAATCTCATTCATACCTTTTCCTACGATCTTCTCTCGATGCACCGAGGGTTATGTTAGGAGTGGAGCCTCATGCCTTTGTTTTACAAATCTGCATTTTTACACCCGTCACCACCGTCGGATGTGTCAACTCCGTCAGTTGTCACCTCCGTCAGTTGAATATTTTGATAATATTTCATTATGATATTTTATATTTGTTGTGGAATTGTTGGTCACATGTGAACGTGTAATCTGTCTGCTAACACGATAATGTGTTTTGAAATGTTAAAAACATCTTGAGTGCTGTTAAAGATAAAGTTGAAATTATATTACACAGTCCAAGGTAACAAAAGCACATTTTGTTAAAAAAAGAGAAAATTTGGGAGGTTGTATCAAAGCATAGCTCAGTGGCTTAGTACATATAAGATACATAAATGTAGTTTCATTTGTCTGAGTACAAGGTTTTATTTTTTCAATTTTGCACCCTGTTTTGTCCCACTTCTCAAGAATGACTGATTTGCAAAACAGTTAAGTTAATAAAACTAAATGAATGAATAAATAATCCTAATAGGGCCCCATAGATGTCAATGGAACTTGAAAATGAGCTTGTAGCACTATTCAAAATTTGTTTTCCTCAACTAGAATTTGTGACTAGATATTGTTAAAATTAGGCAAATGGCAACAAAACACACAATAGCTTTTAAATTATACAACATAGGCTACAAACTAATATAAAATTAATACAATATACAAAGTAATAATTAAATAAACAACAATTAATTAAATGCATTTATATCCAGATCAGTTAAATTTGTTATTTTGATCTTACATTTGCATAATTGTAACAGAATATCTGGTAACAAAAAAAAAAATAAATAAAAAGGTGATCAGTGCTGCAAGCTCCTGCGATTAAAACCAGACTTTAAAGAGTTTTCATGATTACACACATTGGTATCTTAAGATACTTTTGACATAGATAGGTTTGACATCCAACATCCAACTAAAACAACAGCATGACTAATTTAGAAAGTAAGGGTTAGGAAAACAATACACAGAATCTTAGACATCGTATAAGTGATTTATTTGAGCACTAGAAAAATACAATAATTTTTGAGTATTAAAAAGAAATAAGAAAAAAAAGAATTAAATATGTATGCCAAGTACATCCTGTGATTGCTAGACATACAGCATTCACACTGATAGCTGCTCATAAAGTCAGTAATCACATGCTGATGGCCGGTCATACAGATGGTAATTAAACCATCTGTATAATTACCATCTGTACTGTGCGATTAAGTGTCCCCAACTAAGCAAGCCAGAGGCGACCGCAGAAACTCCATCGGTGACAGAATTGGAGAAAAAAACCTTGGGAGAAACCAGGCTTAGTCGGGGGGCCAGTTCTCCTCTGACCAGACGAAACCAGCAGTTCAATTCAAGGCTGCAGCAAAGTCAGATTGTGCAGAGGACTCATCTGGTTCCCATGGTCTTGTTCTGGTGGCTGTCTAGGAGACAAGGTTTTGATGTACTCTGCTTGACTGAAACCTGGCTAAAACCTAATGATTATATTGGTCTAAATGAGTCTACCCCACCAAGCTACTGTTATAAGCATGAGCCCCGTCAGACTGGTCGTGGCGGCGGTGTTGCAACAATATATAGTGATATTCTCAATGTTACTCAGAAGACAGGATACAGGTTTAACTCATTCGAAATACTAATGCTTAATGTTACACTGTCAGATATGCAAAAGAAATCTATCGTATCTCTTGCTCTGGCTACTGTGTATAGACCACCAGGGCCATATACAGATTTCCTAAAAGAATTTGCAGATCTCCTCTCAGACCTATTGGTTACTGTCGGTAAAGCGCTAATTGTCGGAGATTTTAACATTCACGTTGATAATACAAATGATGCATTAGGACTTAAGTTTACTGACCTAATAAACTCTTTTGGAGTCAAGCAAAACGTCACCGGGGCCCACTCATAGTTTTAATCATACGCTAGATTTAATTATATCGCATGGAATTGATCTTACTGATATAGATATCGTACCTCAAAGTGATGATGTTACTGACCATTTCCTGGTATCGTGCATGCTGCGTATTACTGATATTAACTACATGGCTCCGCGTTATCGTCAGGGCAGAACTATTGTTCCAGCCACCAAAGACAGATTCACAAATAAACTGCCTGATTTATCTCAACTGCTCTATGTACCAATAAGTACACATGAACTAGACGAAATGACTAGCAACATGGGCACTATCTTCTCTAATACATTAGAAGCTGTTGCCCCCATCAAATTGAAAAAGGTTAGAGAAAAACGTACTGCGCCATGGTACAACAGTAATACCCATTCTCTCAAGAAAAAAACTCGTAGTCTTGAGCGCAAATGGAGAAAAACTAACTTGGAAGTTTTTAGAATTGCGTGGAAAAACAGTATGTCCAGCTATAGACAGGCTCTAAAAGCTGCCAGGGCCGAGCATATCCACAAACTCATAGAAAATAACCAAAACAATCCAAGGTTTTTATTTAGCACAGTGGCTAGATTAACAAATAACCAGACGCCACCCGATCTAAATATTCCCTCACAGTTTAATAGTAATGACTTTATGAATTTCTTCACTGATAAAATAGATAACATCAGAAATACAATAAAACTGAAAAATTAGTGTTTACTATTGTCACTTTGCATTATTGACACACTATTTTCCTAATTAATGCTGTTCAGTTGCTTTGACACAATCTGTATTGTTAAAAGCGCTATATAAATAAAGGTGACTTGACTTGACTTGACAAGGTCTTCACTGGGGATCTGTCTCCGGGGCTCATCTAGTTGTCCTGATCTCCGCTGACATTTAGGGCCGTAGAGGTCCTCTCTAGGTGCTGATCCACCTGATCTGGTCTGATCTGGATACAGACTGGATCTGGGTGGCTACAGTAACCTTGGAATAAGAACAAAACAGACTAATATTAGCATAGATGTCATTCCTCTTATAATGTAATGAGTACATCGGGAAGTGTTCCTGGTTCCGGTTGACCTAATTAATGCAGCCTAACAATCCTTTAATGGATTTGAATAATATAATGTTTTAGTGTGTTATGTGTAAACCAGGTTAAAGAGATGGGTCTTTAATCTATAGCAGATTTAAACTGACAGAGTGTGTCTGCCTCCCGAACAATGTTAGGTAGATTGTTCCAGAGTTTGGGCGCTAAATAGAAAAAGGATCTGCCGCCCGCAGTTGATTTTGATATTCTAGGTATTATCAAATGGCCAGAGTTTTGAGAACGCAGCGGACATGAAGGACTATATAGTGCAATAAGAACTCGCTCAAGTATTGGAGAGTAGTAATTAAGTAATTAGCAATATTTTGAAATGTATATGATATTTAATAGGGAGCCAGTGCAGTGTTGACAGAACCGGGCTAATATGGTCATACTTCCTGGTTTCTAGTAAGAACTCTAGCTGCTGCATTTTGGACCAGCTGGAGATTGTTTATTAAGTGTGCAGAGCAACCAATAAACAATGCATTACAATAATCTAACCTTGAGGTCATAAACGCATGAATTAACATTTCTGCATTTGACATATGTTGGACCAGCTGGAGTTTGTTTATTAAGTGTGCAGAGCAACCACTTAATAAAGCATTACAATAATCTAACCTTGAGGTCATGAACACATGAATTAACGTTTCTGCATTTGACATTGAGTGCATAGGTCTTAATTTAGATATATTTTTGATATGAAAAAATGCGGTTTTACAAATTTCGAAGCTTTTGAAGGAAATATTGCTATCAAATAGGTTCACCTAGGTTCCGAACTGTTGATGAATTGAATGAATTGACAGAGCAGCCATTAAGTGTTAGACAGTATTCTAGGTTATTACATGCAGAGGTTTTTGGCCCAATAATTAACACCTCTGTTTTTTTCAGAATTTAGCAGTAAGAAATTACTAGTCATCCAGTTTTTTTATATCAACTATGCGTTCCGTTAGTTTTGCAAATTGGTATGTTTCGTCCGGCCGCGAAGAAATATAGAGCTGAGTATCATCAGCATAACAGTGAAAGCTAACACCGTGTTTCCTGATGATATCTCCCA
>NW_015638037.1:5189-14466 GCF_001515625.1 Sinocyclocheilus rhinocerous | reverse complement strand
GGATGAGTAATCCTTGTCTGTTCCGGATCCGTTGCGCTGTGCAAGTGGCCTCCAATACGGACCCATTTTGCGGATCCGTTCCGGAACTTGTGGTGACTCCGGGGCGGATCCGCTCCGGAGTCATTTTGCTATCTGGGGCACTTGTGATCGGTATGATACCTCTTCATTCACTGCTACGAACTGATGACAGTCAGATAAGTATGATTTGAACAATGCCAATGCACTTCCGCTAATGCCAACATAATTTTCTAGTCTATTCAAAAGAATGTTGTGGTCGATAGTGTCAAACGCAGCGCTAAGATCCAGTAGCACTAATAGAGAGATAGAACCACGATCGGATGATAAGAGCAGGTCATTTGTAACTCTAATGAGTGCAGTCTCAGTACTATGATACGGTTTAAATCCTGACTGGAAAACCTCATAGATACACCGTAGCCACCAGATCCAGTCCGTATCCAGTCCAGATGGTGGATCAGCACCTAGAGACGACCTCAACAGCCCTGAATGTCAGCGGAGACCAGGACAACTAGATGAGCCCCAGAGACAGATGCCCTCCGAAGACCTTGTCACCTAGACGGCCATCAGGATAAGACCATGGGAACCAGATGAGTCCTCTGCACAATGTGACTTTGTTGCAGCCTAGAATTTAACTGCTGGTTTTGTCTGGCCGGAGGAGAATGGCACACTATTTCGACACACTATTTCCCTGTTTAATACTGTAAAGCTGCTTTGACACAATCTGCATTGTAAAAAGCACTATATAAATAATGGCTCAACTTGACTATCAAATACGATACTATTTGAACTGATCTGAGCTGGATGATGACATCACTGAATCAATGATGAACTGACTTTAACTGAGTGTCAATTGAGTGTTTTCTATTGTCTTCTTGCATTATTGACACATTATTTCCTGTTAAATACTGTAAAGCTGCTTTGACACAATCTGTATTGTAAAAGTGCTATAAATAAAAGTGACTTGACTTGTTGTCTGCAGTGATGTGTTCTTTTCTCAGCCTCGATGATATGTAACACTAGTCAGATTTAGTCAGATTTTCATACTCTTTCAATCACATAAATTGTGCGTTTACATTCCATCTCCATTATCACGAAACACACAACAAAAACAGCTCCAATCACGATGTCCTCCATTCACGGGTTGTTGATCTTAATATAGGCTAAAACTCTGAATTTATGTTTTGTTTTGTTTTGTTTTGTTTTGTTTTGTTTTACTTTCTTTAGTGCTTTTTAAGCACTTGAGTTGGTGCTCACTTTGTAAAGTTGTTGAGGTCTCTTCTAAAGCTTTATATCAGACAATATGAGACCCAAGAGTCTTTAGTTCAGAAGAAAAATCTGAGCAGAGTGTATGGTGTTGTTGAGATCTCTTCTAAAGCTTCAAAGGGGACAAATGTGAGGTGTCCAGTGTCTCTAGCTAAGGAGAAAAGTCAGAGCACAGTGTGTGATGTTGTTGAGGTCTCTTCTAAAGCTTTAAAAAATACAGATATTAGACCATCAGAGTTTCTAGCTAAAAAGAAAAATCTGAGCACAATGTGTGAAACTTTAAAGGAGGCCATTGTGAGAGTTATTTTTCAGGAGACAAGTTTTAGAAGCAGGAGACTCAAGCAAAAGTCTCCATTCGACCACATTCATGTTTAGGAGAAATATTTAAGATGTTAGATAGATCTTATTTTAGCTTTTTATTTCCTCTAGGCATATTTATCTTTCATAGTGCTAATTCTTAAGTATGCTAGCCCAGAAAGGGGTGGACTGCTTAAAGGTCTTTCTGGTGAGTGTTCAAAAACAATGCTGTCAAATGTTGTTTCCTTCATTTCCTTCCTTCCTTCATTGAGTGAGAGGCGAAATGAGGCCACCATATGTACCCTCACTAATATACTCAAGGATAGTTCATCACCACTGCACAATTTCCCCCAACAACTACTTTTCACTTTGCTGACACAGGGAACATGTCTGAGGATTTGACACATTTTAGGTTGTGCTGCTAATAGGAAATGTAACTATTCTTTTTAAATTTCATTTGCATTACCTATGCATTACCTACATTTAATATCTAATTATGTATTATGTTTGACACTTTTCAGGTTGTGCTGCTAAAAGGAGAAGTAACCGTTCTTGTGTTGTGCTTCAATACCCTGCCTGGTCAAACTTCAAATAAAAGAAACTAAAAAAGAGCAGCAGCAGTACTTATGTCTTGGCAAAGGTAGCTACAAAGGTAGGTGCCTGTGGCAGGATGGAACGAGGATCTCATGCCATCACATTGTGCATGGCCATGATGAGCATAACTGCTGCCCTTCCTGTTTAAGGCAATAAAGAGGTTCCTTTAGCATAAAAAGTTGGATGCAGTGAAATCTGTGTTTGCTCGATCAGGTTAAATCTTTACATCAGAATTTGTTAACAAGGTGAGACTCTGGAACCTACAGTTAAAAACATAATGCATCTCATAACCTTGAATTGTTACATCTGATAAAATAGTAATAAATGATCTTTTCTTGTTGAAATGCTATGAACAACAGCTATGGGGGTGTGACAAGACACGCAAGATGAGACAAGACAAGACAAGATTTTTACACAGTATCTTCAATGACGAAATACATGACTGGAAAAATAGCCTGCAGGTGCATTTTGAAATGTTTTAACTAATCATGTTGTAATGAATGTCATTTCAGTTCTACTTTCTGAGTATGAATTATCACATGCAGTATAAGTCAACAATATTTAAGTAGTGTAAAAGGTTTTGTCACAAACTCAACTAACTGGCTTTTCTCCTGTATGATTTCACATGAGTCTCTTCAGATCTTAGAACTGTATAAGAATGATGAGTGTAACAAAGTTCGTAGTCACGGGAAGAAGGAGGCGGGAACCGGCGAATGTTTGACCAAAACTTTAATCAAATAAACAAACACAAAACGAAAGTAAAGCGGCAGCCCCTCGCGGACGACTGCCGCACACAAAACACAAAATAAACTCCAGGCCTGGTCCTCTCTCGTCCGACACTGTCGTCACTCCTCCCTTTTATCCTTCTGGAGCTCATCCGTGAGACTCGAGACCGGTGAGTGGTGCAGGTGTCGCTCATTATCAATTACTCCACCGGCCTCGCTCCGTTCCCACGGCTCTCGGCCCCGCCCCACTCGTCACAATGAGTTTCTAGAACTTCTGATCTCTTAACTGTGCCAGCTAATGGTTTGGACCCAACCTTACTTGCAGATGACAGCAACATTTGTGAAGACTGATGCCAACTTTGGATGGTCATTCAAAACTCTGGAGGAGACCTAAAAAAGAGGACGTCTTGAGGCCTCATGTTTGTTGCCCCTGACCTCAATGCCAAATTACAGGTGATCTCCTCTTCAGGCCTATAATACAGCAGCACAAATGGGTCACATTGGCAAATCACACACCCATATAATTTTCTCCTCCACACTTTTGTCAATACACACACAAGTGTCAAGTCTAGCTTTCTCAAATGCAACTGTCTGAGGCTTGTAGGAAAACACTACAGGACCTTCCGATAGTTCTAAGTCAGCTCTTTGGTCCAGAAGCACAACAGACATTGGAACACAGTGGCTAGGAAACCAAACAGCAATTTGCTGAACAGAGAAAAGTGCCATCCTCTCATTCCCAATTTTCCTATGGCACATTAATTACCCCACTGTTTTTAACATGCTAGACAATAGTCACGTGAGCCAGCTTCAGTGTTCGTAAATGATCCCTGTGTTTAAAATGTTCTGCCCAGGTGCCCCAATTATTTCACTTACCAAGGAGCAGAGTGCCTGGCCGTGATTCCTTCTTGAGAGAGGACAGTCCAGACTGATGCTTTTCTGACCTACTGGGGGGCAGTCTGTCAACTAAGAATTACACATTTGCAAGATAATACTGTAACTACTCTGGAGCTACCAGCAGTACTGCTGGCTCTGAGACACTTTACACCAGCTCCAGCTAATCCCTTTAGCTATCACAGGAACTTCTGACTTGGGCTTACCCTCAGTTCGAAAACACCAGAGTATTGCCTTTTACAAAGTGGTGGCAGATTTCTTGTCATGCCACAGACTTTCATCAGGGGAGTGGTGACTCAATCTGGAAGTGGAAGAGATGCTGTGGCAATGGTTTGACAGAGGGGAGGTGGACCTCTTTACCTCAGCTTTGGCAAACTACTTCCCACTCTGGAATACTTCCCATTGTGCCAGGATACTCTAATCAACACCTGGCCAGACCTGTTACTCTATGTCTTTTTCCTGACATACTGGCGTCACTTCCTGTTTGTTGCTGCCGCGTACGCGGTTTGTGTTGAAGCTCTGTCAAGTTAATTCTTTATTCTCTATTTTTTCAATCTTAAAATAAATTTTATACACCATAATTTTCGTTTCTATAACATGTGAATATATCCCCAATTGTATTCTACAAAACTGCTCGGTGTCTTTGAGTTTCGCATCATACCATCTCCCCAAGCTCTTTACTGGCATTTCTGAGACAGTTGGAACGGGTGTTCCGCCGGCATAAAATCTTTGGTCTGTGACTTGGCCTTTCACGATGGAGATACTTCTGCACTTACTGGGCTTTAACTTCATCTTCGCCCATGTTATATTTTGATGAAGTTTCTCCAGCAGTCTCTTGGTGCAGGGGACAGTTGTTGTGAGTGTTGTTAGATCGTCCATATAGGCTCGAATTGGTGGTAACCTCTAATTACATTGTAGTCGTTCTCCTCCCACAACCCATTTTGAGGCTCTGATAATGATCTCCATTGCCATCGTAAAGGCCAATGGGGAGATGGTGCACCCCGCCATGATGCCTACCTCCAGCGGTTGCCAACTTGTGGTGAAGCCTGATGTTGTAAGGCAAAACTGTAGATCCTGGAAGTAGTGTTTCACTAGATTTGTGATTATAGTCGGCACCTGGAAGAAAACAAAAACAATCAAGCACCTTGTTATCTCTAGTTTTATTTTGATTTGCCAAGTCCGCTACTAGCTTATAACCCATTAGCTTACATTGCTTAAACTCCATTCTTTTACTCACTGTTACTTGCTTTAAATGGCGGATTTGTGTCTACCTTTGAGTGCAGGTGAGGACACGTTCGAGCTTAACTTGATGAAGCTCGAGCTGGAGGCCGTGGAGAAGCAGATCCGTGACCTGATGGAGAAGCAGGCCCAGCTGAGAGAGCAGAGAGCCACGCTGGAGACATCCCGGGCTGACACTCACAAGTCCGGGGTAAGCATACAGCGTGCTGCTAACACTCCCACCACCTCTACTCCGTGTGTTTCTCTGCACAGGCCCTGTGCACCCAGGATGCGATCTTCCCAGGCCTCCTTTACTCCGGCGCCGGGACACCACGGACCCTGTGTGCACCAGCAGCGGAAGACGCGAGCCAAGCCCCGGGTGAGGACCTCTCCCCCTCCACCCGGAACTGCTTCGCTCCCCTTCGCGAGTCGGAATGTGACGCTGTGATCGTCGGAGACTCTATCGTCCAGCATGTTCGTGCTACCCTTGCTAAAGGTAAAGTGTACACTCACTGTTTCCCTGGCGCTCGTGTTCTCAATGTTTCTGCTCCGATACCAGCGATCCTGAAGGACGGCGAGAGCCCCAGAGCGGTCGTGCTACACGCGGGGGTTAACGACACCAAGCTGCAGCAGACGGAGACTCTGAAGAGGGACTTCAGGAGCCTGATTGAGACAGTATGCAGCACATCACCCCCGACAATGATCATTGTGTCATGACCGCCACTCCATATGACTGGTAAGTCAAATCTCAAATAACTGCCCTGATGACTTTTGTTCTACCCGCTTAAATGATAGAAGCACTTGCGTTGTCCAATCTATAAAGACTATGGCTGTTCCCCCGAATAGTGAGGTCAAAATATAAATTTAATGCAGGATCTAGAAAAAACCTGATCGTGATTAAACCAGAAAAATGTAAAATAAATCAACAAAAACAATTTTTAAAGTTTGGGCTCCTAAACATTAGATCACTCACTGTTATAAGCATGAGCCCCGTCAGACTGGTCGTGGCGGCGGTGTTGCAACAATATATAGTGATATTCTCAATGTTACTCAGAAAACAGGATACAAGTTTAACTCATTCTAAATACTTCTACTTAATGTTACACTGTCAGATATGCAAAATAAATATCTTCTATCTCTTGCTCTGGCTACTGTGTATAGACTGCCAGGGCCGTATAAAGATTTCCTAAAAGAATTTGCAGATTTCCTCTCAGTCCTATTGGTTAATGTTGGTAAAGCGCTAATTGTCGGAGACTTTAACGTTCATGTTGATAATATAAATGATGTGTTAGGACTTGCGTTTACAGACTTAATGAACTCTTTTGGAGTCAAGCAAAACATAACCAGACCCACTCATCGTTTAAATCATAGACTCGATTTAATTATATCACATTGAATTGATCTTAATGATATAGATATTGTGCCTCAAAGTGACGATGTTACTGACCACTACCTTGTATCATGCATGCTGCCTATTACTGATATTAACTATATGTCTCTGCGTTATCGTCCTGGTAGAACTATTGTTCCAACCACCAAAGACAGATTCACAAATAAACTGCCTGATTTATCTCAACTGCTCTCTGTACCCATAAATACCATAGACTGTATAAAAACATGGGCGTAGTATCCGTGACGTCACCTGTAGGTTTCTGAAGAGCATTTTTGAAGCCCAAAGTGGGCGGAGCCAACCATCGGCATCTTGGCAGCGCGTCACCATGCATCACTCCCGGATAATCGAAAATGGGCAAAGAGGCGGAAGCTGGTTGCTGAAACCACGCCCATCTAGCTCGACGGTGGTGACAGCAGCGGCAATCCACCTGTCATTCAAGTGGCCACACACTTAATTATGCAGAACTTTAAGGCTTAATAAAATTTAAACGGATGAGTTATAAAAAAAATTCATCCCCCTCACAGTTGTCATGAAGGGCAAAATTAGCTATATAGACCAAAACCACTTTTTGTACCAGGCTGTAAACATATTCTTTTCTGCTGTAAAGTTGGGCATTTTAACATGGTGAGTCTATGGGAATTGACTTCCTTTTGGAGCTAGCCTCTAGCGGCCAGTTGACGAATTGCAGTTTAAGTCAATTCAGTGTTGGTTTCAAGAGAGAGACCGGGAGGTTGCCGCTTGATAAATACACATGAACTAGGCAAAATGACTAGCAATATGGGCACTATCTTCTCTAATACATTAGAAGCTGTTGCCCCCATTAAATAAAAAAAATGTTAGAGGAAGGTTAGAGAAAAATGTACTGTGCCATAGTACAACAGCAATACCCATTCTCGCAAGAAAGCAACTCGTAATCTTGAGTGCAAATGGAGAAAAACTAACTTGGAAGTTTTTAGAATTGCGTGGAAAAACAGTATGTTCAGCTATAGACAGGCTCTAAAAGCTGCCAGGGCTGAACATATCCGCAAACTCATAGAAAATAACCAAAACAATCCAAGGTTTTTATTTAGCACAGCAAATAATCAGACGTCACCCGCACTAAATATTCCAGGGCCGTTTCTAGCCATTTTGTCGGCCTAGGCGAAATCCCTATTAGCGCCACCCAATCCCACTCCCAAACAAGAAAATATAAGATTACATAAAAAATAACATAAAACTTATTATGTAAACACTCAAATCCTAAATAACAACCTTGACACATTTCCAAATTATATTTGCATATAGGTTATTATAATTTCTTTTCAGACATCAGTTTCTTGTCACATTCAAATTGGTTGTAACGACATTAATTTGTGGAGATTCAGCCCGTTGTGATTTACACAAATCTGAACGCATTATTTGCAAATTGACTGTTAGGATAAACATTTTGCACAATTTATTATCTGTAATGCCATTATAGCCACTGGATGCCTGTATAGCTATATGTAACAATCCCTAGTTTCTAAGAAATTGTCATCACACATAAATTAATTGTATTCCATTTGGATTTGGGTACATGTTTAGATATTATCAGTGGCTACTTTTTGTCTTTATCTGTTTTTTGTTCAGTTGTTTTGTCAGTTATTGCATTATTTCAGTCAAATATAAAACCCTTTGTTACCCCAAACTACATATAAAAGTCTGATCAGTGGCATAAAAGTAATCAGAATGCAGCTACTTGTTCCTTTGTTATTCATTGATGTGTGAACTTCCCCTTTAAATAACGTGACACTCTGCCCGCCGCTGCTCCCATTAAGCGCTGTTGGAAGCGAATTAATTGATTCAGCATTTCGACACTTCCGTAAGGATGCGTTAAATTCGACAAAGCGGTTTAATAAAGGATGTATTGATCTTGTGAATTAGCAAATTTTACTTAATTGGCTGTTAAAGTTTGTTGGGAATATTACACAACACGCTGGTCCTTTAAACAATGCATTGGCACAAAAACGCACACATTTTGCACCGATTTCACAACATGATTTTTCGACTGCTACAAATACTGCCTAAACAAAATACTGATTTTGTGCACTTTTTATTGTACCAATATTTTAAATTGGCCTGTGAACTTGGCTTTATTGCATGGCAAAAAAAAAAGAGCCTTACTTTGACAAAGCACTGACAGAACCCATTGATCTAATGATGTTGTTGAGCGCTCCAAATGCAAACTTTGCATGCAACAATCAGGCAGCACTTGACAGCTCTCTGATCCAATGGCATACAGGCATCGTCAGAATGACAGTACTGTAGCCCAATGATGTTGGGGGATCCAGTGGGGGCAGCAATCATATTTCAGGTTGGCCGTACCACTCATCACAACAACCCTGCTAAAATGTAGCACCAGTACATGCGCTCATTGTCGTCCCCTCCTGCTGGTGGCGCCCTAGGCGACCGCCTAGCTTGCCTATGCCTAGAAACGGTACTGAAATATTCCCTCACAGTTTAGTAGTGATGACTTTATGAATTTCTTCACTGATAAAAGAGATAGCATCAGAAATACAATAACAAATGTAGAATCGACAGCATCTTGTAATTCAAATTAATTCATTGCACCCAAAGAAAAACTGCAGTGCTTTACAACTATAGGGCAGAAAGATGTAAATAAACTTATCATTGCATCCAAACCAACAACATGTTTATTAGATCCTGTACCCACTAAATTACTGAAAGAGTTGTTACCTGTAGCCGAAGAACCGCTTCTAAATATTATTAACTCGTCGTTATCTCTAGGTCACGTCCCAAAACCATTCAAGCTGGTGGTTATTAAGCCTCTTATTAAGAAACCACAACTAGATACTAGTGAACTGGTAAATTACAGACCCATTTCAAATCTTCTGTTTAT
>NW_015638037.1:0-2850 GCF_001515625.1 Sinocyclocheilus rhinocerous | reverse complement strand
TATTCAGTGGCGGAAACGGGCTTCCATAGGATTAATGGCTGAAGGGGGTCATTTTAAAACTATTTAGCGCTGCTGTTGAACAGTGAGTATGCCGTTTCCATCACTCCAATGCACTTCTCCATTTCAATCCGTTACGGTGGCATATTTGTATGTATTTTTTTATTTAAATAAAGTCCCTTGAACCTAATCATTTATCATAGGTAACGTTACACATTCTGTTAGGAGCTATAACTACGATTAAACGGTCATAAACGCGATTGTACGGAAGCCCTGAACTTAGATTATTTTGATTTGTTTCGGTAAAAAATAATACATGATCGATATAAATGTTAGATATTTTGGTATACAGAGTTAACATTACACATTTCTATTAACATAATTTTTGCAGCGTTATTAACATTCTACTTTCTGGTTAGAGCCAATAAATGTGTATTAAAACAATAGTTTTTTCACTCTTGAGCAAGTCCTTAGTTTTTATATGGCCTAGTGCTGATTTTTTAATGATATTCAGCTCCAACTAATAGCTCAGAATTAATATGTATGATATATAAATGTTTGACTTTAACACATTGGAATCAAAACTGATAAGAATCAGAATTGATAAAGATAATCGAAATTTGAATTTAAAAAATAATAATAAACGATAACCAACCCTACAGCCTAGTTAAGTCAAAATGATTAAATTCTTTAAACCTGAAATGCAAATAAAAATTGTAAAATTAAAAAGAAAAAAATCAGATAACAGTTTAAATGTGAAATGTACTCTTATGTCTTTTTTTAACAGGTGCAATGAAATGGAGCTGTAAAGTCTGCAAGATTGTCCATGCTCCTTTAAAACGTGGACTGCACTTCGCACACATCTGTCAAGGTACCATACACAAGATGAAGATAGGAAGCCAGAAGTAATCCTCTCTCTTAAGTGTGTGCTTTGCTCTAGTATATTTACCAATGAAAAATAATATTTTCAACATCTTGAAATCATTTGAAGAGTCACGAAACCATAGAGTGTGTGTTTATTGGATGCGCATTTAAGACAAATATATATGGGACATTTTTTACTCACAAAAGCCGAAAGCACAACCCCCATTCACATGAGGACTTTAAGCCAGATATAATTGGGAAACATTACACTTTACAAAATTATACTGATTTGATTGTGAGTGATAATAATTGTGAAGACAGTGGACCAAATCAATCAATAGATGCCTCAGAAGAAATTATTAGAACAATTGGTTCACTTCTTTTAAAGTTGGAAAGTGTTTACAATGTTTCTAGTAAATGCATTGACGAGCTGGTGGAAGAGCTTAATTTCATTTGCAAATCTTCTGCTCCCGTTTTCCAACAAGTTGTTCATAGAAGTTTAGAAAAGCACAGCTGTGTTGTTGAGGAGGACGTAGTTGCAGAATTGGTGGAGGAACTGTGCAAGTCACATCCTTTAAGCAATGCACTAGGAGGAAATGGGCCCTTTGGTTCTTCTTTTAAGAGAAAAAAATATTTCAAGGAACATTTTGATATCATAGAGCCTGTGGAATACATCCTTGATGCCCAAGAAAAGCTCAGCTTTCAATATGTTCCCATTCTTCAGACATTACAGCAGATATTGACCAATAAAGATTTTGCAGATGCTGCTTTAAAAATACAACCCAGCACATCCACACAGTATGAATCATATCAAAATGGGACACATTTCAAGACCAATGAATTTTTCTCTGAAGAACCAAGAATTTCTTTAATTCTTTATATCGACGATTTTGAAGTTTGCAACCCACTAGGAACATCATGGAAGAAACACAAAATCACAGCAGTGTACTGGATTCTCGCAAATGCACCAGCTGAAGTGCGCTCTACACTAACTGCAATACATTTAAGCATTCTCTGCAAAGCCGTGGATGTTAAACGATTTGGTTATGAAGCTATTTTAGAGCCACTTCTGAAAGATCTTTCTGTTTTAGAACAGGAAGGAGTTTTCATACCCAGTGCTGGAAAAAACATTAAAGGAACTGTTTACTGTGTTGCAGCTGACAATCTTGCTGCACATTCTCTTGGTGGACTTGTCGAAAGTTTTACCGGTCCTTACATTTGCAGGTTCTGCCTTGGACCACAGTCTGAATACTGTCAAAAGCATGGACAAGAATTTCAACAGAGAACAAAAGAAGCCCATGAATTGCATGTTAAGACTGTAAAAGAAAATCCCACATTACTACATTGTTATGGTGTCAAGAGAGCTTGTCCACTGACAGAAAAGCTGAGTCACTTTCATTTTGTTACTGGATATCCTCCTGACATACTCCATGACCTTTTTGAAGGCATAGTTCCTTCAGAATTAGCACTTTGCCTTTCTGTTTTCATTAACAATAAGTACTTGACATTGTCAGAACTAAATTACCTGATAAAGAATTTTCCCTTCAAGTTTGGAGATGCTGTTGACTGTCCCCAAACCATCCCAGAAAATTTCGCAAGGCGTGGTAGCATAGGAGGAAACGCTCACGAGACTTGGGCACTCATTAGGTCATTGCCACTGCTTATTGGATCAAGGATTCCCTGTGATGAATCCTGCATGGCAAATACTTATGACATTGAAAGACATTGTATAGCTCACATTGGCTCCTATCCACTCATGTGAAAGTCTAGCTTATCTTGACCTGAAAATTTCAGAGCACCGTCAGAGGTTGAAAGAAGTTTTCCCTAAGCTGAAACTGACCCCAAAACACCATTTTCTTGAGCACTATGCTGCTCTGATAGAAGCCTTTGGTCCTGTAGTTGGAGTATGGACTATGCGCTTCGAGGCCAAACATAGGTTCTTTAAACGAGTAGTCAGGTTCACGGGTAACTTCAAGAATGTTTTGTTGT
>NW_015638036.1:3224-4612 GCF_001515625.1 Sinocyclocheilus rhinocerous | reverse complement strand
TCATCCAGCCATGTCTTTCTGGACCTTGCTTTGTGCACTGAGGCACAGTCATGCTGGAATAGAAGAGAACCTTCCTCAAACTGATCCCATAAAGCTAGAGCAAAGCATTGTCCAAAATATCTTGGTATGCTGAGTTCACTCGTTTGCTCTTCTTGCTTTTAAAACAGAAAGAAACAGAATAATCATCAGCACACAGAGTGTTCCAGCACAGTGAACAGGTGTAGGTGTGAGTGAATCACCTGTTGAACGCTGCTGTGATTGGGAGGATTGGGTCGATCTGTGCTGCAGATTTCACAGCCGGGTCTCGTAGACTTATTTATGAATGTACAGGAAGGACAGGACCAGCCTGACTAAAGAGAGGGATGAAAATACTCTATTCTTTACATAATCCAACAATCTGCTTTTGTTACGTACATTAAACTGGTAGACAGATCTATATGAGGGGATACACATTTATACAAATATACCCTATAATGGTGTTTTTATGCAATCTTTTCCATTTAGGGAAGGTTTCATAATATTTAAAGCTGTCTGTGGGAGTGTGTGGTTCATGATTATGTGGATGCAGGCCAATTATTTACAATCCATCTGCACTTGCTAGTTTCCAGAAATGGAAATTGTGAATGTATGTAATTATTACCTGTGTGTTACTTGATTTCAGTTTGGATCCAAGTTGCAACATCTCGAGGTTAATGATGTCACTGACGCTGGGTTTCTCTGGGCCACACCCACTGCTGCCTATTGACCAATCAGAGACACACACTGAAGCGAGCAGTGATAATGACAGTGAAAACAGCAAGAAGAACTGGAACATTCATACACTACTGTTCAGAAGTTTGAGACCGTATAATTGATACTTTTATTCAGCAAGGACACATTAAAGTGATCAAAAGTGACAGTAAAGTCATTTATAATGGTACAAAAGATTTCTATTTCTATTTCCCAGCCGATTCACTCCCAAGCCCTCAGCTGACAGCAGCAGTTTCCTTCACCTCTGCTCAAAAGAGGAGAATGCGGCGGAAGAGACTGTGGGCTCCAGCCCCTGAGTCCGCTCCAGAAAGGGCTCCAGTTCCCACGTCCAGCCCATAGAGGGCTCGAGTCCCCAAGTCAAGCGCAGAGAAGGACTCTGTTCCCAAATTAAGTCCAGAGAGAGCTCCTGCTCTTATGCCCACCCCAGAGAGGGCTCCTGCTCCCAAGTTAAACCCAGAGAGTGCTCCTGTTCCCACGTCCAGGGCCTCAGAACCCGAAATGTCCCCCAAGGAATTTTTTTGGGGGAGGCTATAGGGCTTTGGCCGTAGAGGCCGGGCCAAGGGCCGAGGCCAAGGCCACGGAGGCCGCTCCACCACGGCCCCCTCTGAACTGTCTGCTCCGCCACTGCCCCCCCGAAC
>NW_015638036.1:0-3131 GCF_001515625.1 Sinocyclocheilus rhinocerous | reverse complement strand
CCACGGCTCCCCCGAACTGTCTGCTCCGCCACGGCCCCCCCTGAACTGTCTGCTCCGCCACGGCCCCCCCCGAACTGTCTGCTCCGCCACGGCTCCCTGGACTGCCCGATCTGTCATGGGTCCCGGAACGGGTACCGCCCTGGAGGCCGTCTGTCCCATGTAAGCCTGTCCCTAGAGGCCTCTAGAGCGCCCACCCCCCCTGTTCGTTGGAAGTTATGAGGCACGTGGACACATCTTCCGGGAGGGGGAGGTAATGTCATGCCCTTGGACTGCCCCTGTGTTCCGTGTCTTGTGTTTTGCTCCCCATATACTCCCCATGACTGAGTTTCTCCCGTGTTTGATTATATCCAATTGATTCCAGGTGTTCCCCATTTAGTTCCTGTATTTAAGCCCTGTGTTTTCCTGAGTCCTGCGTCCAGTCTTAAACGTCAATTCCCTGTGCTACGTGTGTGTTCCTTCCTGTGAGTCTTTATTTGGTTTAATAAAGATTGTTCTTTGTGATATCCTCCGTCGTCTCTGCGCTCCTCGTTCCTACACAGTAGGCACATCGTGACATTTACAGATATTCACATAGAAAACAGATATTTAAATTGTAATAATATTTCACAGTTTTTACTGGATTTTTGATCAAATAAATGCAGCCTTGGAGAACATTTAAAATTCTTGCCAACTCCAAACTTTTGAAGCCTGTCCTCTATGTGACTCCTGGACTATTGGTGCAGATTTAATGAGAGACAGAGACTGGCTTGTATATGACACTGTGAGTGACACAATGACCTGTGCTGTTTGTCACTAATACACCAGGACAGACACTTAAATAATTCCATAAAGAGGCAAATAAACACAGGAAGTGCTTTTAATACAAAGTTTCAGACATTGTTCAGATTAGTAGAACAGGGAGGGATTGAGGAACAGTGAAAGCAAAGTTTATTTATTTATTTATTTCTGGTACTACTAGTAGTAGGAGGATGCAGTCAAATGTTGATGCAAGAGATGAGTTTTCAGCTGTCGCTTAAATATTGTCAAGGATTCGGCATTCTGGATTGTGCTTGGAAGATCATTCCACCAGTATTCTTCTTTAGTTAAGTATTCTATTACAAAAACCTCAAAAGTTTAAAATGATTCAGTCATTACTACAGAGTTATCATGATCTTCACTTTAGAATACTGTTCCAAATAATTGGTAATCCCTTCTAAAGGATTTGATAATACACTTGAGTCATTACTGGTTGGTTACCATGACCTTCACATTAGAATTAATGATAAATACTCTACACATACTTCTTAATCTAGAATTAATGATGCATACTGCTACATAGATAGGTTCATATTAATTATGAACCTTTATGCAGTAGTTCTTAGTAGTTCTGTGGGAAGTATGAAAAAATATTAGTGATTAGCTAATAGTGAACTACCACATTGGACTAAGCACTATAAATGACTAATTCATTAATCAGAGATTCTTGTTACTTAATATTAGTTACTAAAGTCTTAATATTGCATTACTCATTTGTTCCTGTGTGATTATTCATTAGTCATGGACCCGTTTTCTAAAGTGTTACTGGTTTATGAGCCTAACCCTAACCCTAACCCTAACCCTAATTACATAGTTACATCTTTTTTGTAAGTCACTTTGGATAAAAGCATCTGCTAAATGACTAAATGTAAATGTAAATGTAGATTTCTGAAGATCATGTGACACTGAAGACTGGAGTAATGATGCTGAAAATTCAGCTTTGATCACAGAAATAATTTGATCAGGAGTAAATTACCCTCCTCCATCCCCAACTCCTCCTTTCACCACAGTCAGGACTTGGCTTTCTGATATTCTTGTTGAATCAGACTCCTTTTATCTTGAATAATGTTGTTACACTAAAATATCACTAAGGACATTAATGATATCTCCATTTTTTTCTGTTCTGTTTATTCTAAGGGGGTTATTGCTGCTCTCCGTGCTCATTCATGACAGGGAGTTTTTGCCCAGAACAGAACCATACCGCCAATCTAAACTGTGTGCTAAGTGTCAAACATTTTGATGATAATGGTCCTGACAGAACTTCATATAATAGTTTTTTTACATTACAGTGCAAGTTTATGACAGCCTAATAAAAACTAAAACAAAACATTGTAGTGGTTTCTTAATTGTAAGAATACACTTCTAACTGATATATGGGTAACATACATATGAAAGTAAACAGCATTGAAATGGACAGTCCATCCAAAAATGAAAAATCACTGTTAATTTACTCACCCTCAGGCCATCAAAGATGTAGGTGACTTTTTCTTCAGTTGAACAGTAAAGAAGGTTTTTAGCTCTTTGGTGATTCATAAAATGCAAGTCAATGGCTAAAGGCACTTTGAGAGTCAAAAAAGCAAATCAGGCAACACAAAATCAATACCTGTGACTTCTGACAATATATTGAGGTCTTATGAAGCGAAACGATTGGCCTGTGCAAGAAACTGAACATTCTGGTGACGTTGCCACAGTTCTTCTGGATTTAGTGTATATTTGTATGAAACATAGGTTTGTTCAATCTAGGGTATTTAAGTCATTTTAAGATAAATAACATTCTGTGCTAACAAATTGAAGAAATGAGTTGGTTGTTTTCAACAAGGTGGACACAGTTCTGTTCATAACAGTAGACCTGCTGGTGAAGAAGTGACAGGTAAGAAAAAAAATTATTTGGGAAAATGAAGAAAAGGGAAAGGGAGGTGAAATGGTGCACTTTAAATATTTTCCACGGCCCCAGACTAAGGATTTAGACCTTTTTATGTGATGGCCATACAAATAATAGGGTTGTCTGTGGTTTCAGAAATTGTTGTGGATATATATAGGCTATATGCAAAAAAAGTGCCCAAAATCACAGCTTTTGGGGTACAACATCTTGTCACTGGAACAGTACCCTTAAAAGGAAATCTTTGTTCCTTTTTTACCCCTAATAGGTACATATTAGTACCTTAGAGTAGTAATTCGTACCCTTAAAGTACTAGCCTACCTATTAGGGGTAAAAAAGGTACAAAGATGTCCTTTTAAGAGTACTGCTCCAGTGACAAGCTGTTGTACCCCAAAAGCTGCGATTTTGGGCACTTTTTTTCTGTGTGGCCTGGATGAGTGTAAGATTTCCCGGCCTG
>NW_015638035.1:3079-3233 GCF_001515625.1 Sinocyclocheilus rhinocerous | reverse complement strand
CCCAGGGAGGGCTCCAGTTTCCCCGTTCAGCCCAGGGAGGGCTCCAGTTTCCCTGTTCAGCCCAGGGAGGGCTCCTGTTCCCGAGTATAGCCAATGGAGGGCTCCAGATCCCCCGTTAAGCCCAGGGAGCCTGATCCCCCCCCCGTTAAGCCCA
>NW_015638035.1:0-2966 GCF_001515625.1 Sinocyclocheilus rhinocerous | reverse complement strand
AGAGAAGAATATGTTCAGCCCCCTCCCTCCGAAGCTTCGAATATTCGGTGTTGATTACTGCCGAATCTTCGAAGCTCAAAAAAATGGTATTCAGACCAGCCCTAGTGTAGAGTAGCGCTTGTTGTTTGTCGTTTCTCCGATCACAAATGCAGACATGGTTTTATGTTTACGCGGCGCAATGCAACGCAACGCGTAAAAGACAGTATAAGTCATTATAATCAGTAATTATGTCCCCACTGGATGCAACAAATGCCTCGTTTATAATGAGTTTTACTGGTTTTGTCTTGTCGCGCCGGGAGACGGCATCACAGTATGGTAAGGGGTGTAACATTTCCGTCACACGCTTCAGGTATTCGGCCAATCACAACGCACTGGATAGCTGGCCAAATAGAGCACACCTCGCTTTTCAGACCTTTGTAAGCTTTATAAAAATCAACGAGTTTCAGAAAGGCGGCGCATAGAGGAGAAACAATAATGTACATTATGTGGAAAATAATGTGTTTTTTTAACCTTAAACTGCATAAACACATTGCATTACACCAAATACACAAAATAATGTTCTTTTTAGCAATGTCATATCACCCCTTTAAAATGAACGTCTTGTTTACCAGGGACCTGGCGTTGATCAAAGCCATGCTTAGCGGCAGTGGGTCATCGCCATCAGAGGGTGCACAACGCAGCGATTTCAAATTTTGATGATTCACTCCACCTCGACGAACATGCAGATATCGTTGTTTGACACTATTAGCAGTGTGTACTGGAAACACAGGCCGAATCCATTTATGTCATAGTTCCAGAGAGTGCTGGAATATAGAGCAATCGTAGTTTCGTTCATATGCCGTTCATCCAGGCGAACTTGGGTCACAGACCATTCAGCCAGGCGAGACTTAAAGGTGCACTAAGCGATTTTTGCCAAACGATGTTGATATTTGAAAGCACCAAAACAAACACGCCCATACACCAACAGGACCTCACCCCTATTTTGAAATCTCCGCCCCACACGTACATACGCAACCATGGCAACGACGATCGCGGAAACAAGTGACGATGACACACAAGCATATTCAAACAAAAGCCAACATAGATAAGTTGTGTGAAACAAAGCAAAATCAATGTTACTCACCTATCAAGAAGAAACAACGCAACCCTCGGCGTCCGATTCGAGCCCTTGAATTCTCTCCACCGTTGGAAAGCTGCTCCGATATTTACATGGGTCATATCTCTTGCCTGATCATAACCCTTCTTTTTAATGTTTTGTTTCTCTGATATATTCCTCTTTTTTATCTGCCATCTCTCTCTATCTATAGTCGATCTGTTTATATCTGTCCTGTGCACTCAAATTGAGTGCTCTCTTCTCTCTATCATTGCAAGACACGCCCCCTTAATGCTGATTGGCTACAAGTGTGTTTTGGGACTCGATCTGACGCTGTGGCCAAAAGTGTTTTTAAAAAATCACTTAGTGCACATTTAAGAGCCATTAACATACCCCTACGCTTTCCGCGTGGGGGTATGTTCTCTCTTCTTCGTGGTCTTTGCGGGTCTTAGTCGTTGTCCAGCAAAGGGCTGACGGAGCTGAAAAGCCAGTACAGACGACAACACAGGAGGGGTAACATGCGTGGGTTTCTCCAGTCCAAACTAGAAAACTCCTTGAACGTATGTTGAATATTTAAAAGGGTTTGCTGATCGTACAACAGCAAAGTTGAGATGTTTGGGATTAAAATCAGTAGTAAAAACAGTAACAAAACACACACACTAAGACACAGACGGCCTGCCACACACCATCTCCATCTTGTTTTTGGAAGTCTTGTTTGGAAGTCTTTGTCTACATGATGCCACGTTGAGGAATCTAAATTGCAAACAAATTTAAGATAGATACTAGATCCCTACATTATATTCCCCAGCAACGAGGTGATAAAATCGCTGTTTTTGAAGTAATTGTTTGTAGAGAGAGTGATTTTTTAAAATAACAGTAAAAAAGGAAACAGTAATTTTCTTATATCTTTAAAGTGCAGCATCCAAACACTTCAAAAAATGTTACATACGGAGAACAAGTTATTCTGAAGAAACACACGTAGTTTCATGAATTTACAATGCTCTATTGATAACAGAAAATTAGAAAAAAGAATTCACACCAAACTTTGTCAACATGATGCCAAGATACTGAAGATGCTAAATTGTGAACGGATTTTGGATATGTTTAACGGTGTTGCCATGGCAATTTATTAAAGTAACAGTAAAAAAGGAAACAGTAATTTTCTTATATCTTTAAAGTGCAGCATCCAAACACTTCAAAAAATGTTACATACGGAGAACAAGTTATTCTGAAGAAACACACTCTTCATGGTTTAAAGGTCTATTCATTTATATCTGTGTGATTTTGCCTGCATTACAGCTTCAGAAATCTCTTAGGCCTTATCCTTTTCTGTTCGTTTTAGGGACAAAAAAGTCCTAGAACAAGTTAATTTGTAGAGCACTGACAACATAATTTTATATTATTAGGTTATAATAATTATGTTAATTACAACATAAAAAGATCGAAAGATGCATGCATGTGAATTTATAAATTTTTGTGCTGCAAATAATAATTTGACACTCATTTGATACTGACCTATGACATCCTGTGACATGACATTCATCTGAATTTACATGATCTCATGGATGTGACGGTTGTGGTTCTCAGTCATAATGACAAGAGCTGGCTGCAGTAAATGTGGCTTATTTAAATGACTTTGACTTAGTCCTTTGATATTTACCTGCTCTAACTGCATATTGCCAACTGTGCACAGTTTCCCTAAAGCTACCGGGATGACATTGGCTCCGGGGGCTTGGGCCCGTTATCACTGCTTGCAGCCCTATTGTTTTCCTTAGGATTATTCTTCTTATGGCGCTTTTCCACTGCGTGGTACGGCACGGTACGGTTTGGTACGGTTCACTTTTGGGGGTTTTTCCACTGGATACAGTACCTG
>NW_015638034.1:15488-20799 GCF_001515625.1 Sinocyclocheilus rhinocerous | reverse complement strand
ATCCATGGCCTGATTTGACGAGCTTGTATATAACCGGCAAAGAGCTGTTTAAATGATTATCTGTGTAACTACCAGAAAAATTCTGGATATGTCTGAATGTAGCGATGAGATGTACATTGACGAGGTTCTCTGTCTGTGTACGTGTGTAACAGATTTATGTGTAATGCTTGTTCAAAAACAGTATGGTTCCATGATATGTGAAATTATTGAGACACTAGTAAATTTCATATTACACAAAAACATGTTGGCATGCAGAGATTTTCTTTTCTGGCTAGATAACCTGTAATGTCATCACTATTGTTTGTAATGACAATTTGATCATTTTCTTCACATAATAAAAGGTAAATAAAAGGTTGAATCACTCGTTATCCTTTTCTCAGAGTTAAATTTTAATGATTTTGCATAGCCTTTAGCCTAGGCGACTCACAAATGAGCAATAGGAATACAATGATATTACCGCTGACTCTCGGAAAAATGTAAGAGGGTATTTATATTTTTTATTGTTTTTATTTTCAATTTCATTATACATTACAGTGTGCACGCGTGCGTGCATGCGTGTGTGTGTGAGTGAGAGAGAGTGAGAGAGAGAGAGTCTGTTTAAATTGTTTATTTATTCTGTTTATTGTACACCCCATTCCTTCTGGTTCATCTCTATTCTCGTCTGTATTCCAACAAACAATCCTGGAACGTTATATATCACAGCACCTCTCATATTACTGCTTCCTTAGGATGAATCACTTTGTTATATTGCTCATTTGAAGTCACTTTGGATAAAAGCATCTGCTAAATGAATAAATGTAAATGTAAGAAAAGAGAATATGACCTGCTAGGCTATGGATTTTCGGCAGCGGTGTGGTGAATGAATTAGCGTAACTGAAAATGTACAAGATGAAACTGACAATGAGAAAACATGCAATGGCAACAGATGGTTTGTGCACGCACACAGAGAGCTAAGCCTTTCAGCACAATTAACAAATTTAAAAAATGGCTCATTCTGTCTGTTGTCGAGGCCAGTCCAGCCACATGGGGATAATCTACAGACCTATTTTGCCATAAGCTTCCTAACGACTGGCAATATATCCCAAAAATTCCACACATTCATACCCACTTTATCTTACCAAACAACAGCCTGAGTGACATTAACATAGGTCCTGCTTTTCACATCAGCATGTTATCCTAATCATGCCATGAAATTACCATGGCAACACTACAGACCCAGAGGAGGGGTGAGTTGGAGAGAGAGATGGGCATGGGTGGTGCGACAGGACCCTTTTGCTCCCATGACTCTCCCAAACCACATTGCTAAATCTGTCACTTCTGAAATGGTTAAAAACAGGGTTGCAGACAGAGAGGGGGAGAAAAAGAGGCATGGAATATATGAGAAAAAGAGTAACTAAGATGGAGAAGTTTAGGGGGAGATGGAGAGGCAGATAGAGACAATCTAGACATGTTATGGTGTCTTCTAGTTAGCCAGTGGTGAAACCATGACTTAAACCAAGTGAAAGATGTCATTATTTTTATATGTGAAAAGAGATATACATTTCAATATTTGATGATACACCTGGTATTTTGGGCTAGGTTTATGTAGTAAACAAAACAATACAGAAAAAAATATTGCAGTACCAAAACATTTAATTTAAATACCATAATTGCACAAATTCTGGTAACTGAAGACAGTGCATGCAGTGAGCCAAATAAGTGACAGAAATGGCAGAAAACAATATCTCTTGCCTTCAACTCACTGATAATATGGCATTACTTGGTGTACAGACAAAAAACTTCAAATGCTGTTTTAAAGAAAAAAATTGGAAACTTTTAACATTTATTAATGCTTATGTCATTTATATTTTTTCTTCAGTGAAGAAAGAAAAAAACCTGTCCAAAATAAAGAAAAACAAATATGCTATATTATCTTACTTTTATGCTTTATTATCACCAAATAACGGATGCAATCGTTTTATCTGCTTGTTTTGTTTATTGATTTTTTTCAATTACAACAGGTTTTGTATTTCTTTTTGGGACCGACTGATCATAGGCCTCACTGACCCAAGCTTATGCACCTCAGTTTTTGAGTGAACATCGCCAACATTATTCACAAAAATCATTCCTTTTTTAGGTAAATAAGCTCAGATCAATAAGGTCAACAACCAATCAGTTCCAAAAAGAAATGCAAAACCTGTGCCCACTAACAAAATAAAAAATAAATAAATAAAATAAAAAGACTGAATCCAAGATTTGGTGATAATATAGCATAATGTTTTGTTTTGTTTGTTTTTTTGGAAGGCCGGCCATTTTTGTCCAGAAACACCATAGTAGGTAAAGGATTTTCAAAAGGATCAATCAAACCCTACTTTGGACAAATCAGAATCCTGCAGTAATGAACCTGTTTTAATACAGTTGTCTGATTGATTTTAGTCTCAAGCATTCAGAAATCACGCAAAAGAAAGCTAAGCAGTTTTACTAAGATAAAACCATGGTTAATTTTTTGTAAGGGTTGTGATGTCCACATGTTTTTGTTGAAGAAATTATTGAGGCTGTCGCATTTCTTTTGCAAAAAGGTGGCCAAAAATTAAAGATTAAGTGGATATTTGAATTAAATGTTTGATCAATATTAAAGGACTTGATTGTCCTGTAAGTGTAACAGCAGCAATTACCAGGCCTTTGGCTCCCTTTGCAAGCATTTGTAATAATATGTAATGTACATAAATTGTTTACGTATTTTAACAGTGTTATTCAATGGCCAAATAATGTTCTTTTTAGCAGCATCATATGACCCCTTTAATACTTCTTTGTAAACTATTACACTGAAAAAAAAATTATACTAAATATTTTTAAGGTAAGTGGTTGCAAACAATTTATTTTAGCTATATTTAATAAAAAAAATATATGTTGAAAGTTAGTCAACTACATTTGTTTATTTAAATAAATTGATTGCAACCACTTACCTTAAAAAATTTAGTAAATTCAATGAATAATTTTTTTTCAGTGTAGTTGAAGTAACAAAACCATGGTTACTTTGGGGTTACCATCTATAGCTACAAGAACCATGATTTTTGGTTTTATTCGTAAAACCATGGCTAATTTTTGTAAGGGAACATGGAAAGTCAGAGAGAATATTAGATGCGTTGTTGGTGGTTAAATTATCACCGACATTAAAACACGTTATTAACGTCAACATCTAAAAAAGTTTAACGGGATTATGAATGTAGGCTACCTGAAAGTGATGCACGGGCTTCATCTTTTTTTCTTTTCCTTTTCTTGGCGCCGGATCGCTGATGTCTTTTCCCGGCATAGTTGTCCATCAATTATGATCATTTGCATCCAGTCGAAAACAGGAGGTGTGAGCGTTTTTAAAAAAAAAATTTTTTATGAGGTGCGAGCGGTCGCGGTCGCGGGCACAGATGCGGCGGGAATGGCGCATCACATGTGCTTAGCCTTCACCGTAAAATGCATTCTTTTATAATTATATATATATATGTTCATCTTTAGATTTTTATTTATGTATATGTATATGTATATGTTAATTTTAATATAGAACAAAAGTTTTTTTTTAGCAACTAGTATGGTGCCCCCCTGGGAGTTGGTGCCCTACGCAAACTGCGTACTCTGCATATAGGGAGCTGCGGTACTGGCCACCACAGAACAGTTTTGCAACTTTGAGCAATGATGGTGTTTTGTTCCTGAATGAATCAACCGTTTAAATGATTAAGTTCAATCGCAATGACTCACTTGTTAACGGTGACTTGCTGCCACCTACTGGCGGTTTTAATTTCACATTTAAAGTATCTTTTCATTTTTTAAATAATTTCAAACATCAGTATTCAATGTTTTATGTTTAAAAATATCAAAACATTATGCATTTGTAACTGCAGGTTAAAGCACCCCATGTCCCTCTGAGCGGAATTAAATAGTGTGTAAATACATCTAAATGCCACTTCAGATGCAACTTCTGCAAAGATTAATTTTGCTGATACTGGTTTCATTTGTTTGGTAACAGCCTAAATGTCTTATTATTGCAATTGACTGATTAAATGTAACAATTTGACTCAAAAGATGCACACTATTAGACAAAATGGCTTTATTAAAGGTAAAAATGCCCATAAAAGGTAAAAATCTATTTAAAATTATATGAAAAGATTAATTTCTGTTCACTGATGTGAACTGACCAAACAGAATGAAGAATATCAAAAACTGCAGCTGTCCATTCGCAATGACTCACTTATTAACAGTGACTTGCTGCCACCTACTGGCAGTTTTAATTTTACATTTAAAGTATCTTTTCATTTTTTAAATAATTTCAAACATCAGTATTCAATGTTTTATGTTTAAAAATATCAAAACATTATGCATTTGTAACTGCAGGTTAAAGCACCCCATGTCCCTCTGAGCGGAATTAAATAGTGTGTAAATACATCTAAATGCCACTTCAGATGCAACTTCTGCAAAGATTAATTTTGCTGATACTGGTTTCATTTGTTTGGTAACAGCCTAAATGTCTTATTATTGCAATTGACTGATTAAATGTAACAATTTGACTCAAAAGATGCACACTATTAGACAAAATGGCTTTATTAAAGGTAAAAATGCCCATAAAAGGTAAAAATCTATTTAAAATTATATGAAAAGATTAATTTCTGTTCACTGATGTGAACTGACCAAACAGAATGAAGAATATCAAAAACTGCAGCTGTCCATTGTAGTCAGATATCAGCACAATAACACACTCGGCAAAATATCGTCTAATTATCGTTTTCGAAAATATCCCAAAAAATATTGAGATATTATTTTTTTTTCAATATCACACACCCCTAATACCAGGGACGAGCGTCTCTGCTGAACGGGTGTTCTCTACAGCTGGGGACACGTTGACCAGCTTTTGTTTTGCAAAAGAATCTTGACGTTTCCAAGCAATAGGTTTGATTAACAAGAACAGCCATGTAGAAGTTGCCAGTTTAGCTTACAGAGAGAGACATTTTATATTGTTATTAATTCTATTATATATTTGTGACGAGTGGGGGCGGGGCCGAGAGCCGTGGGAACGGAGTGAGGCCGGTGGAGTAATGGATAATGAGCGACTCCTGCGCTCCCTCTCGGACGGCAGCCACCCCTCCTCGACCCAGGAGCGCGGCAGCGAGTTCTCCGTCCCGTCCCACCTCGTCTTCCATCGTTCCAGCACCACCGCCTCGGGCAGCCACCGGCGGTCTCTCCGCTTGTTCCTGCTGCCCGATCTCCTCAGCATCGCGGCGAGGGCTCTCTGACAGCGTGTCCCTCCTTCCTCCCGGGTTTCGGCACCAATGTAACACAGTTCGTA
>NW_015638034.1:13650-15253 GCF_001515625.1 Sinocyclocheilus rhinocerous | reverse complement strand
TTTAATCAAATAAACAAACACAAAATGAAAGTAAAGCGGCAGCCCCTCGCGGATGACTGCCGCACACAAAACACAAAATAAAGTCCAGGCCTGGTCCTCTCCCTTCTTTCACTGTCGTAGCTCCTCCTTTTATCCTTCCGGAGCTCCTCCGTGGGACTCGAGACCGGTGAGTGGTGCAGGTGTCGCTCATTATCAATCACCTCGCTCCATTCCCACGGCTCTCGGCCCCGCCCCCACTCGTCACAATATTTTATTTAATGCAGTCCAGCATTCAAACGAATGTCTTTCAAGTTAAGTTTGATGTTAAAGAAAGCTTTCATGGACTCTTCATTTTATTTTATTTTATTAATGGAACTAGTTTGATGAGCACTTTATTTCAAAAGGCACTTTATTTCAAAAAGTATTTTTCTATTGGACTTTTTGTGGCTGTTTGTGTCAGACTCTGTTCCGTGTTTTGTGGTTGTTTTCCTCATGTGCCTTCCTTTCCCATGTTTAATTTGTCCCAGGTGTTTCCCATGATGTTTCATTGCTCCCAGGTGTGTCTCGTCATCCCCTCCTCCTGTGTGTATAAATAGTGTTCCCTGTGTGTGCTCCAGCGTCCGGTATTGTTTGTGTCTACAGTGCTACGTGTGATTCCCCGTGAAGAATATTAAATTCCTTGGTTTCTATACTCTTGGTCTCCTCATTCCTTGCTCCGTGTTCCCGCACCGTAGCAAACCCGTGACAGAATACCGGACCTAAAAAGTAAGCGGCACCCCCTATCCTCGTTTGATTTCCGTTTTTTGAACGTTTTTGTTTTGTTTTTTTCCCCGTGCGTTCCTCCACGTCCCCAAATGGAGGAACGATTAATGTTTATCGCGTTGGCTCAGGCGAGCCCAGACCCCATCGTCTTTGCAAGGGCGTTCGTGCCGCTCGCCCTCACCAGCTCCCTCGAGGGGTATACCCTTGCCACGCTGTTCCGGATTGGGATAACGTTCCATCATCCCACGGAGCTCCCAGACACCCCCGGCCTCGACTGGAAGGAGACAGTCATTCGGTGTCTGGAGAGCCTCCGAGCCCGATCCGGAACCCCTCCGCCGGCCATTCCCGAGTCTAGTAAGCCGGCGGTTCCTCTGCCGTCCACGGCCCACTCTAGTCAATCGCCCGTTGATATGGCAAGCCGAACGAACATTAATGTAGCAAGCCCGCCAGGCGATAATATGGCAAGCCCGCCATGCATTCATGAAGCCCCAGAGCTCGCTCCAGTGTCGGCTCCAGCCCCAGAGCTCGCTCCAGTGTCGGCTCCAGCCCCAGAGCTCGCTCCAGTGTCGGCTCCAGCCCCAGAGCTCGCTCCAGTGTCGGCTCCAGCCCCAGAGCTCGCTCCAGTGTCGGCTCCAGCCCCAGAGCTCGCTCCAGTGTCGGCTCCAGCCCCAGAGCTCGCTCCAGTGTCGGCTCCAGCCCCAGAGCTCGCTCCAGTGTCGGCTCCAGCCCCAGAGCTCGCTCCAGTGTCGGCTCCAGCCCCAGAGCTCGCTCCAGTGTCGGCTCCAGCCCCAGAGCTCGCTCCAGTGTCGGCTCCAGCCCCAGAGCTCGCTCCAGTGTCGGCTCCAGCCCCAGAGCTCGCTCC
>NW_015638034.1:12521-13517 GCF_001515625.1 Sinocyclocheilus rhinocerous | reverse complement strand
GATTCCTCGTTTAGCCCAGGAAGGGCTCCTGATACACAGTTAAGCCCAGGGAGGGCTCCTGATCCCCCGTTGAGCCCAGGAAGGGCTCCTGATCCCCAGTTCGGCCCAGGGAGGGCTCCTGTTTCCCCGTTGAGCCCAGGGAGGGCTCCTTATCCCCAGTTCCGCCCAGGGAGGGCTCCAGGCCCGAATACAGCCCCGTAAATGTCCCCAATGATTTTTTTTGGGGGGGAGTAGTATGGCTCCAGCCGTAGAGGCCAAGGCGGGGACTGGGGCCGACTCTTGGTCTCCTCGTTCCTTGCTCCGTGTTCCCGCACCGTAGCAAACCCGTGACAGTTTGTTTATGTTTACTGAAAACTGAAATAAAACAGGAAAAATGACTGCTAAGATGTGTGTGTTTTTTTTTTACTGTGACAGTCTGTATATTAAGTGTCGGCCTATCATTTAACTTTATCCCATGGCCTAGAGTTACAAACAAAAAACAAAAATCACCATACATAGCAATATTGAATCGCAATACTTGTAGAATCGAAATTCTTTAAAAAAATCGCAATACATATTGTATCGGCACCCAAGTATCGTGACAGTATCGAATCGGGAGGTAGGATCGTGTACGTTGCATTCATTAGTTTTTTTTATTTAAAATTGAAAACAGAAACATGAGAAAACGGCACCATTTTGGTTTTTATTTTTTTCAAAAAAACGAAAAAAAAAAAAAATGACACAAACCATACTGGGGCAGCGCTAGACGGGGCTTACTTCTGTGTAGGCATAGATTCTATATGGCAAATATTAGGTGCTTATTGCAGAAATATGTAGCCTAGGCTATGTACCTCAGATCTGCAGCCACATTATCTTTTTAGTCTATTTCTTTGGCGCACCGCACATTTTATTTATCTGTCCAGTTATTAAAATTTGTGTGGCAAAGCTGCGTAACATAGGCTGCGTTTACACTTGGCATTAACATGCGATCTCCGTGATCTGATCAAGCAGATCGGA
>NW_015638034.1:10694-12449 GCF_001515625.1 Sinocyclocheilus rhinocerous | reverse complement strand
CGTCAGGACAAATGCAGTGAAAGAACGTTCGCTTTGACGCGTTTGGTTTAAACAGCGTTCGCGTCTTTGTACAGATATCAGAAGTTTCCCAGCGTAAGGAACAAGTGGATAGTTTATTTTTAATGGCATCCCGGATCGTGTCTGAGGATTTTGTTTTGTAAATGAGGCACAGTGGCTGCGTTTACACTTGGCATTAACATGCGATCACTGTGATCTGATCAAGCAGATCGGATCATCAGTCAATCAGGACATCAGGATGCGTTTACACTTGGCAACATCAGCTGACTTCTCTATCTGGATAACCGATCGGATCTGTATTTCCCGCACAATATTTAAATAAGTCTGTGGTGCAAGGTCGACCTGAAGTGGTGGGTTTTCTTTTGAAAACTATTTTCAGTCGCGGGACATTTTACAAATCAAAATAAATGTACAAAATAATTTTATGTATGTAAAAAATGTACAAAATTTTATCAAAATAAAAGTCTCACTAGCGCTCTCTTCTTCTGACAGTTCGTGAGAGAGGGGACGGCATTTTGCATGATGTCGACCTGCGAATGCAGACACAATGGCTGGATTGCATTTACATTACACTGAGATCCGATCACAATTCGTCCTCGACTACCTCTGGACCAGGACACGCTGATCGGATAACATTCCGGCACATTTTATTTAGCTGTCCAGTTATCAAAATCTGTGTGGCAAAGCTGCGTGACATTTACATTATAGTGAAGCGCAGACCAGTATCGGTATTAGTGTGAATATAAAGCTATCTTACCGTTTTGATTATTATTTCGAGATTTTTTTCATAGAGAAGTTTATATGATACTATCATTATCCGACGGCATGTTACACATGTATATAATACATGCTATTTTTATAGAAAAGGGCATTTCTCTAACTTTATAAAATATGTCTGTCACCTTTAAAGGGGTCATATGATGCGATTTCAAGTTTTCCTTTCTAAAATATGTCTGTCACCTTTAATATTAAATTCCTGAATTTAGTCAAGATTTAAAAAATATGACATTATAGGTGTTGTTACCTATTACATCAGTACCAACCAAAGCCATCTTTGCACTGTGTGTGGCACAGAAGCTGCATCTTAAGTTGAATTTAGATGTATTTACACAATTAATGCTGCTCAGATGGCAGTAAATGCATTAACACAGCAATTGCATTATGGAATGAGATTAATGTTTTAAACAAAAACATTCTGAATAGCCTACAAATATATGAAATGAGTGACAAAATTAAACAATTGGATACTTGAATTATGAAGGTTACATCGCCAGTAGGTGGCGGCAAGTCAGTGTTGATGAATGAGTCAGAGTCATCAATTCAACCGATTTGTTCAAAATGCTGATTTGTTCAGGAGCAAAGCAAATGGGTCATTGAACCACTCATACAAATGATTCATTCAAAGACTCGGATTTATTCAGGAATGAAACGCCTGTATTTTATGTCAAATAAAACACACTGTTTTGTGTCTAAAATGAATCAATTCATACTCATTATTAATGACACTGTACTGTCTAAAATAAAAGTTATGACTGCTGCGTATTCACACTAAAATCAATACTGGTCTGCGCTTCACTATAATGCTAATGCATTCGCCCCGTGTTGTCCATCTTTGCCACACAGATTTTGATAACGATTTTGATAACTGGACAGCTAAATAAAATGTGCGGTGCGCCAAAGAAATAGACTAAAAGGGTAATGTGGCTGCAGATCCGAGGTACATACATATTTCTGCAA
>NW_015638034.1:0-10158 GCF_001515625.1 Sinocyclocheilus rhinocerous | reverse complement strand
ACTAAGCCTACACAGAAGTAAAACCTGTCCATTTGTTAGTCTGGTTGTTTGATGACAGAGAGACAAAATGCAGGAGTTACAATAAACACCTTAACAGCGGAGGACTCTTATTCTGTTGCACAGAACCTAAGACGACATGATGACAGCACTGTTTCATTTTTGCTTGACCAATCAGTGGAAAGGGGCGTTTAATTCCCTCCCACACGTGAAAATTGAACAGTCAAACTGTTTATCCATTTTCTACCCCTGAATGTAAAAATGACAAATTAAGGCAAATTCTTGTCTTTTCATGTTTTTGAAAAAACGAAAAATGAAAATGGTGCCGTTTTCTCATGTTTCTGTTTTCAATATTAAATTTAAAAAACGAATGAAAGCAACGTACACGGACCGCGGTAGGTGTATCGTCCCATCCCTAGTACAGACAGGGTCACAACAGGCAGGCAATACAGAGATAAACGCTCAGAAATGTTAACCGTAATAAAACAAGACTTCGCAATGAAATGGCAGGAAGAGACTGTTTATATAGTCCAGCTGATGGGCTACAGCTGGGCAAGGTGATCAGTGCCAGGTTCGGGGCTGATGGGAAATGTAGTGTGAGTGTGTGTATGAGTCAATATTCGGGTGAGGGAGCCCTCTGATGGTCGGAAGAGGGAACCACGGAGTTCGTCTCTGTGACAGCACAAAAGCTTTGAGAGAAAAGATTAGTGGTGATGTAACAATGTACATTTCTAAGATTTCCTGATCTATTTTGTTTCTTTCAGGGTTCCTACACATTTTCCATTTCAAAATTCCATAGTTTTCCAGACTCAAATTCCCAAACCTCTCAGTAAGTAGCCTTTTCAGACCATATTTAGCATAAATGGTTCATAAAGCATTATTTTGAGCTTTATATTTGGTATATAGTACAGTCATCTGTAAATATTTTAAAGAGTTTTTTTCATTGATTTTCTCACATACATACATACAGACTTTTGCATGCACACAAAAAAGTTTTTAGTGCCCTTGAGAAAATATTCACATGCGCAAGGGAATATTTTGCTCACTTACACATTACATTTTCTAGTTTTATATAATATATAACCCATTTTCTTTGTGCGTCACTGCCATCTTACTATGAAGAAAAAGAGAGCATGGATGCACATGCATTAATAGAGATCTATTTGCTCAAAATTTACTTTAGGGTAGTACCTCTAATATCAAGGCCTAATGTCCTCTGTGGCGGCAGAGAAACCATGACATGAAATGGGTTGACGGCACAATACGGCTGTGTGCATTGTCCTATTTGCCAAGTTCAATGGTCTATAAAAAGCTTGGTACTGTAAACAAAAAAAAAAGTTACAAATGTGGCTTTCGTTAGGGCAGTACGTCATATTTCAAGGCCTTGTGTCTGCTTTAATGCATAGCCTACTCTGTGGCAGCCAAGAAACCACACCTTGAAATGGGCTGATGGTACAATAGATGAATCAGCGTGCATTGTCCTATATGCTAAGTTTAATGGTTTCTCGTGCACACATGAAATTCTGTATATTTTTTTACTTTTGCAAAAGTCCTTTTAGAGGCTCTGTATTATGGTGCTAAGAATATCCTGAGAAAAAACCTGCAATATAACCTGTATTTTTGCATAATATAAAAGTGCACCTTGAATTGATTCAGTCGTATTTGACAATCACTAAAGAATCACTAAACAGCTGCCATGGAAACAAACTTTATTTTTTACATACTTTTCCAGACCTGGAATTGACTAAAATTAAATTCCATACTTTTCCAAACTGCGTAGGAACCCTGTTCTTTGTAAAACTGGAAAAAGATAGCAATGCACTAGCCACACTCTGAAAAGCATATTTATTATGCATTAAATGTGCATTCCTCTTTTTGCACATTATTCACTTAATCTGCTGTACCAGCAATCAGAGGTCAAGTATCCACTGGCTCCAACAGTCTCAGATTGTGTTCATTGAATATACATAAACTTTAAAGTTATGGTAATGTAGTCACTTGAGTGAGCAATTGAAATCTCTTCAGCTCAACAGTTTAACCAAATTCTGCAATAAGACACCAGAGCCTGGTTATCAGAGTATTCATCATAACAGCAACAATAGGTACACTTCTCCAGCACATTTGTCATAAGAAAAAATATTGCAGTTATCCAAACTTCCAGAGTAATCTTCTTCTCCAAGCCTTTTTAGTAGATACACACAATTAAAATTAACAAGACTTTCTCTTGTGGATGGTGATGAGTACTTTGGCATGCCCCACCCCAACTTCTAGGTAATGACATCACTGAAAACTATGCTCATCAGGATATTTCATGGGGTCTATAGGAGTATGTGCAGTCTAAAGTACATGCAACATATGCATAGGTATATTTTCCCTAAATAAATTAATAATTCATATATTTAATGGTGTTTTTGTTACCTTATTATACACTGTTGCAAATATGTGATATTGCTGCCACGACTAGATGCTTTAGTGTGTTATTATGATGTTCTACATGTTAGCCTAGTGGTAGCTGGTTTTGCCAATCAAAGGAAAGGTCTACAGTAAATCTCTTGCTGCAAGACCCCTTTTACATGCTGACTTGCAAGTTAAGGCAGGGTTGTCATAAGAATTTTACGCAGGTGTGGCCTTTATTTAGCCACTCTACCACTGAGATTCAGTTGATGGAGTGCTGCACAGATGTTTTTTTCATCCCACAAATGTTCCCATCAACATATTGAAACTCATTTAAAGGCATAGTTCACCCAAAAAAAGAAAAATTCTGTCATCATTTATTCACCCTCATGTTGTTCCAAACCCGTAAAGACATGCTGGGCAGAATGTTCATGTTACTCTCACCAATGCAATGAAAGTGAATTGTTAAAGGATCTGCTCTTATTTTGATATATTCCTTCAACCATAATTCAGTATAGAAATGGTTGCAGAGAATTTTAAGTTTACATAATTTTGAACACGTAAATTAAACATGACAAACAATTATGAGCCTAAAAAAACAGCCTTTATAAAACAAAATTATAAGATGAAATTATATATGTATTTGTGAAACAAAGATGTTTATGTGTCACCTCCAAAGTGTCTGTGTCTAATCAGTGTCTGAATTTGTGCACATGTTTTCATTCACTGGTTCCTTATATAATGAGCTATGTGGTTTCTAGAACCATTTATCATCTGAAAAATGAAGGAGCTGAATACTTACAATAAATAATAATTCTTCATCTCTTCAAAATGATTCATCTGTGCACATGATTAATTTTTTACATTTTTACATACTCAAAAACTCTCTTTCCCCTCCCGCTTGATGACATGTACACCATCTGGGCAATAATCCCTCCCATCCAGCAATATGTCACAATCAGATTGTTACGGGGCTGACAAGACGTGAGACATGCGGATCCATGTGCAAGCTTTATTAAGTGTTAAATAGTGAGTGAGTGATATGAAACAGCTGTGTGCAATCAGTGCTGTGTGCAATCAGTGCAATGAATGATGGGATATGTAGTCCGGGGTGATATGCAACAGTGTGTCGTGCCAGAGTCAATGAAAATGGAAAGGGTGACCTCTGATGGCTAGCAGACGGAAGTTCATGGACCGGATACGTAACACAGATTTGCCTTAATCTTTTGACACATAAGTGGTCTTTGTACCAATAAAACATCCTGCAAGCGTCATAGCTTAAAATGTCTTTATAAAACAAGAACAACAACAAAAAAAACATTTAGGTAATCAAGCTATTGATTATTTAACTATTTTTGTGCAAGAAATTTTTTTATACTTTTAACAGTATAAGTGAACCTCAAGGAACATATAAAAAAATCCATGTCATGACCCTTTATGTTATGTTTACACTGACAGTGATTCAGAGTCAGAGTGAATCAGAGTTCAATTGCCCCCTTTACTTCTGAAACGTGGCGACTGAGATGAGAAACATGTGGATCCATGTGCAAAGCTTTATTCCAAAACATAGTCAAAACAGGCAAGGGTCAGACAATTGCAAACAGGTACTTAGAGGGCAAGACAGAAGAGTGATCCAATAAACAGGCATAGGTCGATCGATGGAGAACATAATCCAAAGTATGAGGCAAGCGAGTAATCCACAGACAGATAATAATCCAGGCGAGGTGCGAACAGAGTCCAAACAACAAGACGAGAGAGAAATCCAAGACAGGCAGGTTATCAGGAACAGACAATCAGGCAAAACTAGAAACAGGACTAGAATAGTGTGTGTGTAATTGGCTGCAGGTGAGTCCAATCAGTGCAATGGAGCATGGGAAATGTAGTCCAGGGTGACGTGCAACAGTTTGTGTGGTGTGAGAGTCAATGTAATCAGAAGGCGACCTCTGGTGGCGAGCAGACGGAAGACCACGGACCGGATTCGTGACAACTGTCAATATTGAGAAAAGTAGCAATTAAATTTTATTTCAAACAATCAAAATCAATTACAGTTGTTTTATTATAAAGTGTAAAGTATGAAAGTACTGAAGTAGCCTGAATTAAATTTACTGTATACAGAACATGACCTAGATAAAAACAGAAACAATAAATCTCAGCCAACTGTACTGTGTCTTTCTTTCTCTCACACACACAAGAGTTCTCATGTCGAGCTCTCTCACACATGGTCTTATTTCCTTCCACAGGCACACAGTGTCAAATGTTGATTGTGAGGTCCTCCTCACACTTGAGTTTGTCTGTTGGAAGCTAAAAACAGGATGTCAGACAGGGAGGGATGCTAGACCTCAGTGTCGTTCTTGTTGCTCACACCTGAATTTGTGGGGCAGTTATATGTCAAAATTGAGCCAGTATGTTTCAGGATGTGCGTGTATGTGGGTGGGTGAACTGACATGACATTCTTATCCTATTAGCTGCTTTCATGAGGGTAATCAATAATAAAGCTGGTATGGACTTGATCCAGCAAAACACAATGGACTACATGACCTCAAACTTCCCTTTACTAGACATATCTGTCAGACTACAACAGTCCAGTCAGATTAGTGAACCGTCTGTGACTATAGAGTAGTCAGGACAGAGCCCCTCCCTTCAGGAGGAGCCTTCAAGGTTAGCGTTTTAATTGGCTTTCCTACCTGCCTGTCAACTTATGTATTAGCATACCTCTGTGCACCCGGTTCGCGCAGACAGGATATGTCATCAGCACGTTCACGCACGCTGTGCAGACAGAGCGAGAATGGCAGACAAACATCAACAACCCAATCTTCCTTCCTGGTATTGTAGTACTTTTAATGTTTTCTCACTGGTGAATGACACATGATGTAACCCAGCGGTTCCCAATTGCAGTCCTCGCGCCAAAATGCATATTTTGCATGTCTCGCTTAGTTAACATACCCGAATTCAGATAACCAGCTCATTAGAAGTGAGCTACGTGCATGATCAGTGCTATCAGGCTAAAGTTAGCATTTTCCAAGATCTCCTACTGCACCTTTAATGTCATGAAGTGTGCGATTAATCGCAATTAATCACAGAAAAAGGAGGTGATTAATCAGATTTAAAATTTTTATCGATTGACAGCCCTAATATATATATATATATAATTATTTTTTCTTGGTAACACTTTAGTATAGGGACCAGTTCTCACCATGAACTAGTACCTTATTAGCATGCCTATTATTAACATATTGGCTGTTTATTAGTACTTATAAAGCACATATTCTGCATGACCATATTCTATATCCCTAATCCTACCCAATACCTAAACTTAACAACTACCTTACTAACTATTGATAAGCAGCAACTTAGGAGTTTAGAGGCAAAAGTCATAGTTAATGGTTTGTTAATAGTGAGAATTGGACCTTAAAATAAAGTGTGACAATTTTTTTTCTCTTCCTCACCCTTGTGAAAAAGTACACTTTAGAAGTACATTTTTAAAATGAGCAGTTTTTAGGCACTTAAATTAATGTTAATTTCAATTCAATTAAAATACATTGTAGTTTAAATGTATATTAAATGCAATTAGCTGAAATTTAGTTATATTTGTAATTACACAATTGTAATTATGAAGTTGCAATTTAGTACAATATAATTTTAAATAGTACAATTTAAAATATATTACCTTTAAATTTAATTTTTGTTTTAGTATGTTAGTCAACCCATCAAAAACTTACTTCTTTAAAGCATAACAAAAGATTATTAAAACATAATTTGAAATTTACTTTACAGTACATTTACCTTTAAGTGTATAAACTTTTAATTTGACATTATTATTACAAAGTGCACCTTTTAAAAGTTTACTTAAGTGTTTTTCTTTTTAAAAGAGACTTAAAGTGGCCTTTTATTTACTTAATATTAATTAATTAGCGTGCATCTATTAATCATTTAGAGTCTAATATCATCCCATATAAAGTGGCCTTTTATTTACTTAATATTAATTAATTTATTTATTTTACTTTATTTTTTTTAACAATATCATTACTACAATTTTAAGAATACAATTAAGCAGACTTCTTTTTCACATGAATAGACATTCCCATTCACTTTCCAGAGTTGTAACCTCTTTGAGTTTGTGACAGAGGGAAGCTTTGCTCTAGATTTACTCTTTTAAGGAAATAAAAAAGAGCACTCCACCTATTCAACACACTCTAGGTACTTTGGCAAATATTCAGCTTGAAAAAAAGGAAAGCATTGAGATACTTAAACTGAACAGGCCTTCCAAAGCTGTCTCGCACCAACTAGAATTTAAATTTTAAAAAAATGCAATCCTTACTGCTGACAGTCTATGAATTATTGCAGTGTTAAGTATATGCCACCCAGATTTTAGAATTCATTCAATTAAACCAATAGTTTATAAAGTACTATTTAAAAAAAAAAAGGGAAAAAAAAGTGTTTTTTGGGGGGGGGATTTGCAAGCCATTGAAAACTATATTGGCTTAACATGGGTTAGGTACTGTAAATATGCAAATGATTGTACAGACATGGTCACAATAAGCATTGTATGCTCCTTCTTTAAGACTGATTAGTCGATTTACTTAAAACAGAGAAAGAGAGATTCCTTAAATTTATGCAAAGATAGAATTTCATGTTGTTTATAAATGTGCAGACATAAACTTGCCCCATGTTCCTCTACATCCCTTGATTTCTACATTAATACCTATCAGATCAGATCACACAAACATTTGAATGTTTGGCTCTGTTTTTTTTTTTAAATGGATGCCTGGTTTGCTCTTTTACCCTGGGAATCTAATTTCACTCAGTCTGTGGTATGAAATCCTGAGACCGTCAACCACAAAACCTTAATTAAAGCAATTATGCAGAAAACAAGTGTGGGCTCAGAGTTTTGGCAGAAACGTACACACAGTACAAAGCATCATGCAAAACCCATTTTGAATTGAAATTTGTTGTGGTACGTAGCTGATTCCTTTTATTTATTGAACATATTAAAAATTTCTTTTTTCAGATGTTGCAGAACAATGTTCCATTGCTCACCTACCTTTTCAGTGACTAAGAATATCTCAAAAGTTATGACTAAATATGTTGTCCTACCTTCCTGGTCATCTTCTAAAGATGGTGTCTCAAGGCTACAGGCTGGAGATCTGTCTGAGAGACTCTGCTGTAATGTGATGTGAACCACCAGAAGCCTGCACAGACTAATCAGATCAGAGTTTTCAGGCCAGGTTAATACCGTCACCTTAAAAAAAATTAAATTCATCAGCATTAGTATGCAGTTTACAAGTCAAAAATCAGCTAAGCCAGCATGTCTGTTTATAATAATTCACTTTATAGTTTATCAACCCTGTTTTTGGTAAATGGATTCAAGATTTTAACAGCCAACAGAAAGTGATTTTGAGAAAATATGCTGTTTTTCTGTAAATCACCAGTCATGCCAGAATTCTGCCGACATTTCCAAACAATACTCACACAGTGTACCCATAAAGCCTCAAAGCCAACACACTGTAATGTCCCTGCTTTTATGACTGCATGGTTGAAAGCTGATTATGGTCATTAGCTGTCTTTCTTGTTGATATATATTCCAACTCAGAATGTGAGGGAGATATCTCTCACAAACTACACAGCACAAAAACATCTTTCTCTGTGATGTAATTGTGTGCAGAATGAGACTGTAGAACATATTTAAGGATACAAATAAATCAGTCATCAAAGCTGTGCCCTGTACCACATAAATAACTTGTACAAATCATTGCTACATGTTCTGTTTCATATTTGAACAGAGAGTCACAAAGAGAGTTCTACAATACATCAAAGCTTCTGTGTTCCTCTCATCTTAAGATAGACATCTGTGGCATAATTATAATAGCACTGTTATATATATGTCACTGCAAAGTGAGACCAAACCCATATACACCATATAATCCCATTTAGGACACACAAAAAAATATTCTGTATAATCTGATTAAATGCACTTGCCCTCTGCTGCGTTTCCTGTGGGAGAACATTAGTGTTGGGTTTTAATGGAGCCTGCTGAGAGAAGAGTGGCTACTGAGGGCCATGTGGTCTGTGTTAGTGCGCCAACATCTTCATTCAAGGCTGATAGTAGAGGGGAAATGAGCATTGGATTCATTGGTAGGAAATCTGAATGTGAATGCCTGTGCTTTGAAAAGGCCCAATACAGAGGAGACAATTTCTTTACTTGTGATGTGAGGTTTAACCCCTTCTCAAGCACCCCGTTTTGGCATGGGGACATAAATGACATACCCAAAATAAAAAGGTTCTTGCTCATGAGTCTTTCTAACTAGACACATAACCAACATATATTTACAAAGCTGACACTTGAAAGTTTACTGTTCAAGACTCAGAATTATTCAGACTGTTATGAATATGGAGATATATAAGCTAAAACATAAAACCCAAAATAAAAACATTAAGAATAATATTATTTAAATGTTGAAAAAATTATATGGCTGTGGTAAATGATTTTAGAAACACAATCAAGCTTCATTTTAAATCTGAAGACGTTATCTCTAAAACTATGCATTTTATTAAACATTTTCTAAGACCAGGTCATGCGTGTTATTAGAGAAGGCTAATAAAAGGCTAATAAAATAATTTATTGTCCAGTGTAAGCTCCCCTGAATGCTGTTGTCTTATGTCTGGCCCAGCAAACTGCCCCATTCATGTTTCTATTGTTCTCACTCTATGAACCTTTCACACCTCTGCCAGGTATGTGACATTATCCTCATTATTCTTTTGTTTTTATTTAGCCATTATTATCCTTTATTCTAGTATTACATGCAGGCCCGGTTCTACGGGGGTGCTAGAGGGTGCTAAGCACCCTCAAACGAAATCAATAGCACCCTCAGTTAATGCTGTAATAATGGCATTTCATTGCAGATTTGGCAAACTATCCAGTGCTTTATGGTTTGCGCTCTGGAGATCGGTTTCTATTTCAACATCTTTTGCAGCGTTGAGCAATGTAGCCAATCACAGACATATCTGTTGATTTCTTGAACCCAACAGCCAATCAGAGGCGTTTAAGTTAGAATCCACTTACCGCTTAAATCGCCGCAGTTTTTGTTCAGTTTTTTTGTTCAGCACGAATCATCTCATTACAACAAAGTGTTGACGCAATGTAAATAAGAGATTCATTGTGCAGTGTAGAGAACATCATTGATTATAACGTAACTTTGTGAGATCGCGATGAACTAAGATGAGTGACAGCTTTTAAATATTATAAGATTATAAAGGGAATCTTGCGCCATAGCAATGGACGGCACAAATATATATATATATATATATAATATATATATAGCGAAAGAGAGAGAGAGAGAGAGAGCACCCTCACTAATTTAAGAAGCACCCTACGTGATTTGATTCTGAGCCGGGCCTGATTACATGGCTTACCAATCCACATCGCTTTGATTCCAATATACATTTACCCGCCTATTATAAAAAGTCTTTCTTAAAATAAATACAACAAAATATCTTCTTGCTACTTTCCGTGAATTATTTTGACAAAATACATCATGAAGCATAATTGCACCTCTTTAGCAGGTGCATTGGAGCTAATATTAGCATCAAGTTACATAAGACACTTTATGAGATTTATAGTACGCTTTTACTTAAAATTCACTTTAAACCACCATTGAGTGTTTGTAATATCTTTCCAGTTTACTGTTGTTGAAATATGCTATTTATAGCCTTTTATAAGCAGCTACCCAGCTAACAAAAATGAGTTGTCAGAACGTTTTGCTAACATTC